>NC_090260.1:40628376-40665876 GCF_037325665.1 Littorina saxatilis | reverse complement strand
CACATGCTGAAAAATTCTTTAGTCAGCCAGTTGATCATCTGCCTGACAACGGATAGGAAGTATAAAATTGGTTGCATCATGACAATTTGCTGTGTATGGCGGTCATAGCAGACGATTTGTCTTCAGGACGGTCGTGAGAAAAAATGAGACAGACACCTTGCCCGAGTGACTAGACAGTAAATAACGTGCTCTGAAATAAACACATGCCGAAAAATTCTTTAGTCAGCCAGTTGATCATCTGCCTGACAACGGATAGGAAGTGTAAAATTGGTTGCATCATGACAATTTGCTGTGTATGGCGGTTATAGCAGACGATTTGTCTGCAGGGCGGTCGTGAGAAAAAATGAGACAGACACCTTGCCCGAGTTACTAGACAGTAAATAACGTGCTCTGAAATAAACACATGCCGAAAAATTCTTTAGTCAGCCAGTTGATTATCTGCCTGACAACGGATAGGAAGTGTAAAATTGGTTGCATCATGACAATTTGCTGTGTATGGCGGTTATAGCAGACGATTTGTCTGCAGGGCGGTCGTGAGAAAAAATGAGACAGACACCTTGCCCGAGTGACAAAATGACCAAGCGCAAGTAGAATAAGCCGTAGTTAGCCTTTCAAAACCCTTTCATGTCGTGATTTGATGGAAATTGCTACTTATTAAAAGCATGTTACGTCCAAACCTTTTAACAGCCATTCCAACTGAACAGATTTGTAATTAACGTTTTTGAGACAGACACATTTAGAAAAAAGACCGTTTACTTCACATTCGATTGTATTGACTAAACATAAACACATTCATTGTTTTTTTTAACTAAGTGTGTTCATCTATCTCTGTTCTTTGGTTTCTAATGTACTTTTCACTGGATTTCTTTGTGTGTTTTTGTACTGGTGCCTTTGTCTATTGCAATGTGGCTAAAAAGGGAAATCGTGTCTGTCTCATTTCTCACGACCGACCTACCTTTTTCGCTGGTGGGGAATACAAACTTGACTTAAATTCGATCAAAGTTTATTTTTCATATGTAAATTCCGAAGAATCAAGTTTATTAACCCATCAACATCTGTGGTTATCTCAGATAGCGCAACCCAACGATCAAACAATCGTCGCAACTCAATTCCAAAAGTTTGGAACGGTTCCTTTTCACTTGGACGGATATTTCGGAGCTTTTGTCTAAATGTTTCAGACGTGCACTGAAATTTCTTCAGCAAGTTTTCTTTCAAACATTGGTATGTTAGTTCACCAGCAGCAGCAAGGCTATGGTATAGGTTTAATGCATTACCCTCTAACAGAGCAGACAAGTACGTGATCCATCTTGTCTCTTCCCATCCCAGAGATTTTGCATGAGTTTCAAACCTGAACAAGTATGAATCTATATCATCTTGTTGTTCTCTGAATGCAGGGAGCCTGGGGTAAACAGGGCGAGCACCAACATTTGGGTATGAATCCCTACCATTTTGCGGTGTACGCGGCCCAGCATTAATTTCAGCCTGTTTTAGATCAAGTTCTCTTTGTTTCAACTGGTGTTCCATTTCTCTTTCTCTTCGTCTCTCTTCAATTTGAGCATCTTCCCTCTCTTTTTGTCTATCTGATTCTCTTTGTCTTTCTTCCCTCTCTTTTTCTTTTTGTCTTTCTTCCATTTCCAATTCTTTTTGTCTTCGACTGTCTTCCATTTCCAATTCTTTTTGTCTTCGACTTTCTTCCATTTCCCTTTCTTTTTGCTTTTCATCTTTTTCTCGTTTTCTCTCCAAACGATCAAAACTTTCTTTCACGTATTTCTCACGTTTCTCTGCAGCAAGACCCAAAGTCTCTGCCTGTTTAACAAACTTGTCAAACAACGCATCATAATCATCTTCGTTCTCCATAGCGTAAGCTTTGAACTATCAAAGTCACACTAAAATATGTCCAAGTTTAGAGAAAAATTTTGAAAAATTTTCAAAAAAAAAAATAATGCAAGTTCAAGCAATCAACTTGAAAACTATCAAGTACCACAAAAAAAATCTGGCACAAGATAGAATAGTGAACACAAGACCATATCCCAACACGTTTTGGCGTAAATCTCACGCAAAAAATCCAACAATTCTAATTAAAGTCAAATACTCAGTCAATGAAGTCAAAACGAATCTTCAAACATATATACAAGTACAAAATGTCAACACAAACGCTAATTTTAAAGAAGGATTTAAAGTATTAGAAAGTTCCAGTCACTTAAAATACCAACTAAATATCTAGGAATAATATGAAAACAATCCAATAACAACACTAGAAAACCAAACTCCAAATAAATGAAGTGCAACTGACACCAAAAAAAAAAAATGTAGTTGGAAGCAAACAAGAACAAATTCCAAAAAAATAATGAAGTGACCCAATCACTCCAACTGCATAATAAATCAAATATCTTAAGTACCAAATCTACAACAATAGCGAAATAAAAAAAACTTGAACTAATTAAAATCTATCTCAAAATACTACAACTAATCAAATTACCTTAATTAATTACAACAAACTTACAAAGTCAACAAAACCAATCCACAGATAGTAGAAAAAAATCCAAAGTTTTACAAAAATGCAAACACAAGTAAATACTTAAGACTAATCAACAATCTAAATACTATGTGCGGGATGCCCTATTTGGCCTAGTTAAAAGGAATTCTATTTCATCCGCTGAAGCAAACTATGTCAATTTGCTGATCTTGATTGCAAAAATGTGCATAGGTATTTATAGATACGGTACCCCTTTAGAGATCGGATGTATTTTTGAAAAAGAGTTAAGTTTAAGAAAAATAATTGACTTGTGACTCGCATATATGTTGCTATCTGTGAAATTGAAATAAAGAAACGTTAGGTAACAAAAGGAGAAATGATGACGGAAGAAAATATAGGACAAAATGTATAAAAATAAAAAAAATAGGTGGAGAGAGAAAAGATAGAACGAGAGGAGACAGTGAGAGAGAGAAAGAGAAAGAGAGAGAGAGAGAGAGAGAGAGAGAGAGAGAGAGAGAGAGAGATTGGCAGACTATGGGAGCGAGGGGGAGAGAGAGACCGACAGAGTATGGGGGAGAGGAGAGAGAGAGAGAGAGAGAGAGAGAGAGAGAGAGAGAGAGAGAGAGAGAGAGAGAGGCGAAGCAAAAAAGAAGAACAAAGAAGAAGACAGAAAATTCCGAAGAACAAAATTCAGAAAAAAAAGACAAGTCGAAGAGAAAGAAAGTGGATGCAGAGAAAGACAGACTAGGGAGTGAGTGAGAGAGAGAGAGAGAGAGAGAGAGAGAGAGAGTGAGAGAGAGAGAGATGTTGTGTGGACAAGTGTGAGAAAGAGAGAGAGAGAGAGAGGGGAGAGAGAGAGAGGAGAGAGAGAGAGAGGGTAAATGTAAATTAAAAAAAAAAAATTAAAAACAATTGTCCATGATCTGTTTACTGTCCATTGAGTGTGAAGCTGAGAGAAAGAGTGAGACTGAAGGAAAACAATAATAACTTAATAAGAATTAAAATGATTATAAAAAAAAAATTTAAAAAAAATTCCGATATACAAAAAAAATTTAAAAAAAACGCACGCACATGTGTGATTAACAATGTCTGATCTCCTAAAAAAAAAAAAAAAAAAAAAAAAAAAAAAACCAATCTAAATACGAAATTAGAAAACCAAACTAAAACAAGTAAAGTCCAACTAAAAGAAACCCAGTTGGAAGCAAAATAAAAACGAAGTTCCAACAAAAAATTTATGAAGTGAAACACTAAAAAAATTTCAAAGTTTTAAATAGTAGCTTAAAATAACTATATATACAACTACTAATGAAGTGAACTTAATTTAGGTCAACAAGGCAACAAACTCAATAAGCCAAAAAAATTTTTTTTTATAAAACAAATGAAATAAAAAATTTCAAAGTCAGCAAGAACCTAAATGAACAAAATTAATCAAAGTTAATCAACCTAACAAAGGCAAAGGGCACTAAACAACAGATAGATCCCTATTCCAAAGCAGAGAAGAAAACAAAAATTTAACAAAATGAACGTATAGAAAAGAGCAAGGAAAGAGAAATGAAAGACCCCACAGGAAGAAAAATGAGGCTAATCCCTCAGTGCTTAGAACTATACAGTAAGCACTACCGTAAAACTGGAGACGGTAACAGTACAAAACAGGACATGAACGACACAACTACTCAATCTGAAAAATCTCTGTCTGCGTGACCTACTGCCAAAAAATTCTAAAAATCCAACACAGGGGACAAAAGTAAATTTAGTAATGCAGGGAAACAATTACAAATTTTAACTAACACAGAGTAATCGGGGTCACCAAATGTTACGGCTGGAATTTACGTGTGTATGTCTGTATGTATGTATATTTACTCCTATCAGAAATTGTGCGTGCTTCTCTCTGTTTACTACTTAGCCTTCCCACACACACACAACACTCCAACCAGGCACAAAGACAAGAACACGGTTACGGCCCTTTGCCCCTGTTCCTCTATTGAAATATTCAATCAACACAACATAAACATATTATTTCCCATGCGTTCTACAAATCACTCTCACTCAACATAAAAGTTTCTATTTCTGTCAATATACAGAAATCTAGCTGCACAGAAATACACACATGTTACTTTCTCATGCAGTCTATAAATCACGTGCACACACGTAGAACACTTCAAGCTTTGTTCCGTGGGAGCCTGTCTGCCCCACTACACACGAAGTCATTGTCTCAGGCAATACTTCTGTCAATTGTCATTTCTGTTACACACAGATAAAAAGTCACGAACGCTCTACGTCTCGTGTTTGTTAACTTGGGGAACTTATCTCCACACAGCTCTCTCGCCGGTTACGTCTTTCCAGTCGTACTCACACAAATACAGTGACACGCCCTGGTCCACACCACCCACGCAAACTGTCTTCGCGTGGTGGAATGGGACGGGGTCCCCGTTCTTCAGCGCTTCACGCTGACTCCCTCCTGCGCCCCCGAAACTCACGGCTCAGGACGCGACCCACTCGGCCCGGGATGCTAAAATACAAAAGTTTAAACTACCATAAGTCTCCATACCTGAATAAACTTTTCTACTCAATAATACTGACATTCTTTATCATTACCGTCAACTAACTTATGCGGTTACAGTATATACACCCGCTTACTCATAAGCGACTTCATTCCCGAAAAACATATAAACATTCTCTTTTCAACAATGGCTGACAACAGCGCACGCTTTTCAGCCAATTCACACATGACTCTCCCGGTCATTTCTCAAGTCAATATTTCCGAGCAAAATAATATCTCCGAGCAAAATACAATTCAATAAATACCTGTAAACACAGCAGTTGAATCCTACGATTCAATTCCGCGGCACGAGTCGTACCAACCGACCTCCAGCGCCCGGTGAGAAACTTTACCAAAAAGAGACCAGTCTTCTCCCTTCAACGGTCTGTAAAGCTCTGCTTGTCTACGGTCTATAAAACGCGACCTCAGTTAATACTCTTCTCTGATTGGTCACATCTCACACATGACAGCACTGCACTGCACGAGTGATATTTTACTGTGCGGTGCCTACTCAAAGTTTGTGGCCCATGAAATTTTATACACCTGCGTTACATAACTCCAATACAAAATTATGTACAAATCCATTTGTCACAATGACCCGTGCCTTGATACCATTGAGATCATAGGAGATGCACAGCAGTGCCGATACCAGGTTTCTTTAGCTTCACTTTAAAATGATATCAGAACGATAGTTATTCACTTGAAAGTGAACACAGGAGAGTTGTATACGTGTAATTTCTTCATTGTTGGTGATAGCGCTCTATTGGAATTCACCAAACTAGACTTGGTTCTGATATCATGCGTCTTCATCTTCTGACTCTTGCACGCAGAGAAAGTATCCATAACTAGTCCTCACTTACCTTCACATTGTTTTTCGGATCAGCCTTCTTCCCCATCAAACCAGTTTGAGACGACTTAGACCAGTCCTTTGCTCTGCATCTGCCCACACCTCTGCTAATTCCTCTGTGTCCTGTATGTGTCCTGTCTGTGTCCTGTCTGTATCCTGCCTGTGTCCTGCCTGTGTCCTGCCTGTGTCCTGTCTGTGTCCTGTCTGTATCCTGTCTGTGTCCTGTCTGTGTCCTGTCTGTATCCTCTGTGTCCTGTCTGTATCCTGTCTGTGTCCTGTCTGTATCCTGTCTGTATCCTGTCTGTGTCCTGTCTGTGTCCTGTCTGTGTCCTGCCTGTGTCCTGTCTGTGTCCTGTCTGTATCCTGTCTGTGTCCTGTCTGTGTCCTGTATGTATCCTGTCTGTATCCTGCCTGTGTCCTGTCTGTATCCTGTCTGTATCCTGTCTGTGTCCTGTCTGTGTCCTGTCTGTGTCCTGTCTGTGTCCTGTCTGTGTCCTGTCTGTGTCCTGTCTGTGTCCTGTCTGTGTCCTGTCTGTGTCCTGTCTGTGTCCTGTCTGTGTCCTGTCTGTGTCCTGTCTGTGTCCTGTCTGTGTCCTGTCTGTATCCTGCCTGTGTCCTGTCTGTGTCCTGTCTGTATCCTGTCTGTGTCCTGTCTGTGTCCTGTCTGTATCCTGCCTGTGTCCTGCCTGTGTCCTGTCTGTGTCCTGTCTGTATCCTGTCTGTGTCCTGTCTGTATCCTGTCTGTGTCCTGGCTGTGTCCTGTCTGTGTCCTGGCTGTGTCCTGTCTGTATCCTCTGTGTCCTGTCTGTGTCCTGTCTGTATCCTGTCTGTATCCTCTGTGTCCTGTCTGTGTCCTGTCTGTGTCATGTCTGTGTCCTGTCTGTATCCTGTCTGTATCCTCTGTGTCCTGTCTGTGTCCTGTCTGTGTCCTGTCTGTGTCATGTCTGTGTCCTGTCTGTATCCTCTGTGTCCTGTCTGTGTCCTGTCTGTGTCCTGTCTGTATCCTCTGTGTCCTGTCTGTGTCCTGTCTGTATCCTCTGTGTCCTGTCTGTGTCCTGTCTGTGTCCTGTCTGTGTCATGTCTGTGTCCTGTCTGTATCCTCTGTGTCCTGTCTGTGTCCTGTCTGTGTCCTGTCTGTGTCCTGTCTGTATCCTCTGTGTCCTGTATGTGTCCTGTCTGTATCCTCTGTGTCCTGTCTGTGTCCTGTCTGTGTCCTGTCTGTATCCTCTGTGTCCTGTCTGTGTCCTGTCTGTGTCCTGTCTGTGTCCTGTCTGTATCCTCTGTGTCCTGTCTGTGTCCTGTCTGTGTCCTGTCTGTGTCATGTCTGTGTCCTGTCTGTATCCTCTGTGTCCTGTCTGTGTCCTGTCTGTGTCCTGTCTGTGTCCTGTCTGTATCCTCTGTGTCCTGTCTGTGTCCTGTCTGTATCCTCTGTGTCCTGTCTGTGTCCTGTCTGTGTCCTGTCTGTATCCTCTGTGTCCTGTCTGTATCCTGTCTGTGTCCTGTCTGTATCCTCTGTGTCCTGTCTGTGTCCTGTCTGTATCCTCTGTGTCCTGTCTGTGTCCTGTCTGTGTCCTGTCTGTGTCCTGTCTGTGTCATGTCTGTGTCCTGTCTGTATCCTCTGTGTCCTGTCTGTGTCCTGTCTGTGTCCTGTCTGTGTCCTGTCTGTATCCTCTGTGTCCTGTCTGTGTCCTGTCTGTATCCTCTGTGTCCTGTCTGTGTCCTGTCTGTATCCTCTGTGTCCTGTCTGTGTCCTGTCTGTATCCTCTGTGTCCTGTCTGTGTCCTGTCTGTATCCTCTGTGTCCTGTCTGTGTCCTGTCTGTATCCTGTCTGTATCCTCTGTGTCCTGTCTGTGTCCTCTCTGTGTCCTGTCTGTGTCCTGTCTGTATCCTCTGTGTCCTGTCTGTGTCCTGTCTGTGTCCTGTCTGTGTCCTGTCTGTGTCCTGTCTGTGTCCTGTCTGTGTCCTGTCTGTGTCCTGTCTGTGTCCTGCCTGTGTCCTGTCTGTGTCCTGTCTGTGTCCTGTCTGTGTCCTGTCTGTGTCCTGTCTCTGTCCTGTCTGTGTCCTGTCTGTGTCCTGTCTGTGTCCTGTCTGTGTCCTGTCTGTGTCCTGTCTGTGTCCTGTCTGTGTCCTCTGTGTCCTGTCTGTGTCCTGTCTGTGTCCTGTCTGTGTCCTGTCTGTGTCCTGTCTGTGTCCTGTCTGTGTCCTGTCTGTGTCCTGGCTGTGTCCTGGCTGTGTCCTGTCTGTGTCCTGTCTGTGTCCTGTCTGTGTCCTGTCTGTGTCCTGTCTGTGTCCTGGCTGTGTCCTGTCTGTATCCTGTCTGTGTCCTGTCTGTATCCTGTCTGTGTCCTGGCTGTGTCCTGGCTGTGTCCTGTCTGTGTCCTGTCTGTGTCCTGTCTGTATCCTGTCTGTGTCCTGTCTGTGTCCTGTCTGTGTCCTGTCTGTGTCCTGTCTGTATCCTGTCTGTGTCCTGGCTGTGTCCTGTCTGTGTCCTGTCTGTGTCCTGTCTGTATCCTGTCTGTGTCCTGTCTGTGTCCTGGCTGTGTCCTGTCTGTGTCCTGTCTGTGTCCTGTCTGTATCCTGTCTGTGTCCTGTCTGTGTCCTGTCTGTATCCTGTCTGTGTCCTGTCTGTGTCCTGTATGTATCCTGTCTGTGTCCTGTCTGTGTCCTGGCTGTGTCCTGTCTGTGTCCTGTCTGTGTCCTGTCTGTATCCTGTCTGTGTCCTGGCTGTGTCCTGGCTGTGTCCTGTCTGTGTCCTGTCTGTGTCCTGTGTGTCCTGTCTGTGTCCTGTCTGTGTCCTGTCTGTGTCCTGTCTGTGTCCTGCCTGTGTCCTGTCTGTATCCTGTCTGTGTCCTGCCTGTGTCCTGTCTGTGTCCTGTCTGTGTCCTGTCTGTGTCCTGTCTGTGTCCTGTATGTGTCCTGTCTGTGTCCTGTCTGTGTCCTGCCTGTGTCCTGCCTGTGTCCTGTCTGTGTCCTGTCTGTGTCCTGTCTGTATCCTGTCTGTGTCCTGTCTGTGTCCTGCCTGTGTCCTGCCTGTGTCCTGCCTGTGTCCTGTCTGTGTCCTGTCTGTGTCCTGTCTGTGTCCTCTGTGTCCTGTCTGTGTCCTGTCTGTATCCTGTCTGTGTCCTGTCTGTGTCCTGGCTGTGTCCTGTCTGTGTCCTGTCTGTGTCCTGTCTGTGTCCTGTCTGTGTCCTGTCTGTGTCCTCTGTGTCCTGTCTGTGTCCTGTCTGTATCCTGTCTGTGTCCTGTCTGTGTCCTGGCTGTGTCCTGTCTGTGTCCTGTCTGTGTCCTGTCTGTGTCCTGTCTGTGTCCTGTCTGTGTCCTGTCTGTGTCCTGTCTGTGTCCTGTTTGTGTCCTGTCTGTGTCCTCTGTGTCCTGTCTGTGTCCTGTCTGTGTCCTGTCTGTGTCCTGTCTGTGTCCTGTCTGTGTCCTGTCTGTGTCCTGTCTGTGTCCTGTCTGTGTCCTGCCTGTGTCCTGTCTGTGTCCTGTCTGTGTCCTCTGTGTCCTGTCTGTGTCCTGTCTGTGTCCTGCCTGTGTCCTGTCTGTGTCCTGTCTGTGTCCTGTCTGTGTCCTGTCTGTGTCCTGCCTGTGTCCTGTCTGTGTCCTGTCTGTGTCCTGTCTGTGTCCTGTCTGTGTCCTGTCTGTGTCCTGTCTGTGTCCTCTGTGTCCTGTCTGTGTCCTGTCTGTGTCCTGCCTGTGTCCTGTCTGTGTCCTGTCTGTGTCCTCTGTGTCCTGTCTGTGTCCTGTCTGTGTCCTGTCTGTGTCCTGTCTGTGTCCTGTCTGTGTCCTCTGTGTCCTCTGTGTCCTGTCTGTGTCCTGTCTGTGTCCTCTGTGTCCTGTCTGTGTCCTGTCTGTGTCCTGTCTGTGTCCTGTCTGTGTCCTCTGTGTCCTGTCTGTGTCCTGTCTGTGTCCTGTCTGTGTCCTGTCTGTGTCCTCTGTGTCCTGTCTGTGTCCTGTCTGTGTCCTGTCTGTGTCCTGTCTGTGTCCTGTCTGTGTCCTCTGTGTCCTGTCTGTGTCCTGTCTGTGTCCTGTCTGTGTCCTGTCTGTGTCCTGTCTGTATCCTCTGTGTTCATGTCTGTGTCCTGTCTGTGTCCTGTCTGTATCCTCTGTGTCCTGTCTCTGTCCTGTCTGTGTCCTGTCTGTGTCCTGTCTGTATCCTCTGTGTCCTGTCTGTGTCCTGTCTGTATCCTGTCTGTGTCCTGTCTGTATCCTCTGTGTCCTGTCTCTGTCCTGTCTGTGTCCTGTCTGTGTCCTGTCTGTGTCCTGTCTGTGTCCTGTCTGTGTCCTGTCTGTGTCCTGTCTGTGTCCTCTGTGTCCTGTCTGTGTCCTGTCTGTGTCCTGTCTGTGTCCTGTCTGTGTCCTGTCTGTGTCCTGTCTGTGTCCTGCCTGTGTCCTGCCTGTGTCCTGTCTGTGTCCTGTCTGTGTCCTGTCTGTGTCCTGTCTGTATCCTGTCTGTATCCTGCCTGTGTCCTGTCTGTATCCTGTCTGTATCCTGTCTGTGTCCTGTCTGTGTCCTGCCTGTGTCCTGTCTGTGTCCTGTCTGTGTCCTGTCTGTATCCTGTCTGTATCCTGTCTGTGTCCTGCCTGTGTCCTGTCTGTGTCCTGTCTGTATCCTGTCTGTGTCCTGTCTGTATCCTGCCTGTATCCTGTCTGTGTCCTGTCTGTGTCCTGTCTGTGTCCTGTCTGTGTCCTGTCTGTGTCCTGTCTGTGTCCTGTCTGTGTCCTCTGTGTCCTGTCTGTGTCCTGTCTGTATCCTGTCTGTGTCCTGTCTGTGTCCTGTCTGTGTCCTGTCTGTGTCCTGTCTGTATCCTGTCTGTGTCCTGTCTGTGTCCTGTCTGTGTCCTGTCTGTGTCCTGTCTGTGTCCTGTCTGTGTCCTGTCTGTGTCCTGTCTGTATCCTGTCTGTGTCCTGTCTGTGTCCTGTCTGTGTCCTGTCTGTGTCCTGTCTGTATCCTCTGTGTCCTGTCTGTGTCCTGTCTGTATCCTGCCTGTGTCCTGTCTGTGTCCTGTCTGTATCCTGCCTGTGTCCTGTCTGTGTCCTGTCTGTGTCCTGTCTGTATCCTGTCTGTGTCCTGTCTGTGTCCTGTCTGTGTCCTGTCTGTATCCTCTGTGTCCTGTCTGTGTCCTGTCTGTGTCCTGTCTGTATCCTGTCTGTATCCTCTGTGTCCTGTCTGTATCCTCTGTGTCCTGTCTGTGTCCTGTCTGTGTCCTGTCTGTGTCCTGTCTGTATCCTGTCTGTGTCCTGTCTGTGTCCTGTCTGTGTCCTGTCTGTGTCATGTCTGTGTCCTGTCTGTGTCCTGTCTGTATCCTGTCTGTATCCTCTGTGTCCTGTCTGTATCCTCTGTGTCCTGTCTGTGTCCTGTCTGTGTCCTGTCTGTGTCCTGTCTGTGTCCTGTCTGTATCCTCTGTGTCCTGTCTGTGTCCTGCCTGTGTCATGTCTGTGTCCTGTCTGTGTCCTGTCTGTGTCCTGTCTGTATCCTCTGTGTCCTGTCTGTGTCCTGTCTGTGTCCTGTCTGTATCCTGTCTGTGTCCTGTCTGTATCCTCTGTGTCCTGTCTGTGTCCTGTCTGTGTCATCTGTGTCCTGTCTGTGTCCTGTCTGTGTCCTGTCTGTGTCCTGTCTGTATCCTGTCTGTGTCCTGTCTGTGTCCTGTCTGTATCCTGTCTGTGTCCTGTCTGTATCCTGTCTGTGTCCTGTCTGTGTCCTGTCTGTGTCCTCTGTGTCCTGTCTGTGTCCTGTCTGTGTCCTGTCTGTGTCCTCTGTGTCCTCTGTGTCCTGTCTGTGTCCTGTCTGTGTCCTGTCTGTGTCCTCTGTGTCCTGTCTGTGTCCTGTCTGTGTCCTGTCTGTGTCCTGTCTGTGTCCTCTGTGTCCTGTCTGTGTCCTGTCTGTGTCCTGTCTGTGTCCTGTCTGTATCCTCTGTGTCCTGTCTGTGTCCTGTCTGTGTCCTGTCTGTATCCTCTGTGTCCTGTCTCTGTCCTGTCTGTGTCCTGTCTGTGTCCTGTCTGTATCCTCTGTGTCCTGTCTGTGTCCTGTCTGTATCCTGTCTGTGTCCTGTCTGTATCCTCTGTGTCCTGTCTCTGTCCTGTCTGTGTCCTGTCTGTGTCCTGTCTGTGTCCTGTCTGTGTCCTCTGTGTCCTGTCTGTGTCCTGTCTGTGTCCTGTCTGTGTCCTCTGTGTCCTCTGTGTCCTGTCTGTGTCCTGTCTGTGTCCTGTCTGTGTCCTCTGTGTCCTGTCTGTGTCCTGTCTGTGTCCTGTCTGTGTCCTGTCTGTGTCCTGTCTGTGTCCTCTGTGTCCTGTCTGTGTCCTGTCTGTGTCCTGTCTGTGTCCTGTCTGTGTCCTCTGTGTCCTGTCTGTGTCCTGTCTGTATCCTGTCTGTGTCCTGTCTGTGTCCTGTCTGTGTCCTGTCTGTGTCCTGTCTGTATCCTGCCTGTGTCCTGCCTGTGTCCTGCCTGTGTCCTGTCTGTGTCCTGTCTGTGTCCTGTCTGTGTCCTGCCTGTGTCCTGTCTGTATCCTGTCTGTGTCCTGTCTGTGTCCTGTCTGTATCCTGTCTGTATCCTCTGTGTCCTGTCTGTGTCCTGTCTGTATCCTGCCTGTGTCCTGCCTGTGTCCTGTCTGTATCCTGTCTGTGTCCTGTCTGTGTCCTGTCTGTGTCCTGTCTGTATCCTGTCTGTATCCTGTCTGTGTCCTGTCTGTGTCCTGTCTGTATCCTCTGTGTCCTGTCTGTGTCCTGTCTGTGTCCTGTCTGTATCCTGTCTGTATCCTCTGTGTCCTGTCTGTATCCTCTGTGTCCTGTCTGTGTCCTGTCTGTGTCCTGTCTGTGTCCTGTCTGTATCCTGTCTGTGTCCTGTCTGTGTCCTGTCTGTGTCCTGTCTGTGTCCTGTCTGTGTCCTGTCTGTGTCCTGTCTGTATCCTGTCTGTATCCTCTGTGTCCTGTCTGTATCCTCTGTGTCCTGTCTGTGTCCTGTCTGTGTCCTGTCTGTGTCCTGTCTGTATCCTCTGTGTCCTGTCTGTGTCCTGCCTGTGTCATGTCTGTGTCCTGTCTGTGTCCTGTCTGTGTCCTGTCTGTATCCTCTGTGTCCTGTCTGTGTCCTGTCTGTGTCCTGTCTGTATCCTGTCTGTGTCCTGTCTGTATCCTCTGTGTCCTGTCTGTGTCCTGTCTGTGTCATCTGTGTCCTGTCTGTGTCCTGTCTGTGTCCTGTCTGTGTCCTGTCTGTGTCCTGTCTGTATCCTGTCTGTGTCCTGTCTGTATCCTGTCTGTGTCCTGTCTGTATCCTGTCTGTGTCCTGTCTGTGTCCTGTCTGTGTCCTGTCTGTATCCTGTCTGTGTCCTGTCTGTGTCCTGTCTGTGTCCTGTCTGTGTCCTGTCTGTGTCCTGTCTGTGTCCTCTGTGTCCTGTCTGTGTCCTGTCTGTGTCCTGTCTGTGTCCTGTCTGTGTCCTGTCTGTGTCCTCTGTGTCCTGTCTGTGTCCTGTCTGTGTCCTGTCTGTGTCCTGTCTGTGTCCTGTCTGTATCCTGTCTGTGTCCTCTGTGTCCTGTCTGTGTCCTGTCTGTGTCCTGTCTGTGTCCTGTCTGTGTCCTGTCTGTGTCCTGTCTGTGTCCTGTCTGTGTCCTGTCTGTGTCCTGTCTGTGTCCTGTCTGTATCCTGTCTGTGTCCTGTCTGTGTCCTGTCTGTGTCCTGTCTGTGTCCTGTCTGTGTCCTGTCTGTGTCCTGTCTGTGTCCTGTCTGTGTCCTGTCTGTGTCCTGTCTGTGTCCTGTCTGTGTCCTGTCTGTGTCCTGTCTGTGTCCTGTCTGTGTCCTGTCTGTGTCCTGTCTGTGTCCTGTCTGTATCCTGTCTGTGTCCTGTCTGTATCCTGTCTGTGTCCTGTCTGTGTCCTGTCTGTGTCCTGTCTGTGTCCTGTCTGTGTCCTCTGTGTCCTGTCTGTGTCCTGTCTGTATCCTGTCTGTGTCCTGTCTGTGTCCTGTCTGTGTCCTGTCTGTGTCCTGTCTGTGTCCTGTCTGTGTCCTGTCTGTGTCCTGTCTGTGTCCTGTCTGTGTCCTCTGTGTCCTGTCTGTATCCTGTCTGTGTCCTGTCTGTGTCCTGTCTGTGTCCTGTCTGTGTCCTGTCTGTGTCCTGTCTGTGTCCTCTGTGTCCTGTCTGTGTCCTGTCTGTATCCTGTCTGTATCCTGTCTGTATCCTGCCTGTGCCCTCCTGTGTCCTGTCTGTGTCCTGTCTGTATCCTGTCTGTATCCTGTCTGTGTCCTGTCTGTGTCCTGTCTGTGTCCTGTCTGTGTCCTGTCTGTATCCTGCCTCCGCACCTTTCTCTTGCAGGGGCAGCCCTGTTGTTGTTTTGAACGTGACACTTCCATAGTCTGGAAATGAAGACATAGCCTGAAAGGGATACGTTATTCATCCATCCCCCTTACAGTTAATGAGTTATTCTATCAAACTTCAATCATCATCGAGAAAAGCTCACTTGAGTTTGACATACTTCCCCGCATGCGCGCGCGCACACACACACACACACACACACACACACACACACACACACACACACACACACACACACGTACCTAAAGTGTGGATGGTTACCTAAGAGGCGGCACTGGGTGTAGTGCCTTTCTAGTGCACTTGCACTACAACAGCACTGGGTGCAGTACTCGCTCCGGCATCGAAGAATTTTGCACTAAAAAATGCACAAAATTTGACCTATTTCGTCGCCTATAGAGGACGGAAAGAATGTCATTTTGAACATTGTTATGACATTCTTTCCGTCAAAAAAGTCAATTTAACGGTGTTAAATGAAGCGACCATCCACACAATTAGGTTGTCATCCAGAGTTTAGGTTGCCATCCACGTGTGGATGGTTGCCTTATGGTGATTTAGGCAACCAAACCTGTGGAAACGGGGGTACACACACACACACACACATGACACACACACACACATACACACACACACACACACACACACACACACACACACACACACAGAGTGATACTAGTCTGATACACATACACACACACACACACACACACACACACACACACACACACACTCACATAACAAATGCACAAGACACTGATTTCCTCGACATTGTTCAGTGGAATCAGTATAATGTCTTCTCTTTTGGGTTACTAATCGGAGAAAAAAACACGATTTTCAGAGCTCTCTAATTTTGGATGAAAACTCTGCTTCGAACTCTTGCATGCAAAGCGCACGCATACTGTTCCGAGTGTTCGATCTGTGACCTGAATGGAAGTTTTAGAGTTGTTCTTCAGTACTGGTGACAGAAAGGGGGAAAAGTGGTTAAAATTCAAATCTCTAGTTTTGTTTTTGAAATATAGCATTTCATAAAGCAGAAATACTGTAGTATCTGATGTACATAAGAAAAAATCACTGGTTCACATGGTTCTTACATAATCTAACTTTTAAAGCGGGTTCTTGTCACAATGTGTGTCTGTGTGTATGTTTGTATGATGACGATAGGACCCGAAACGGCTGCACGGACTGAGACAGGAATTGCAGAGAATGTTCTTTGCCACTCGAGTCGTGTCATAGGGTACTTTTGGAATAGGAAATTTGAAAGGATTCTTGAAAAAAACGGCGGAAAACATTATATACCCTGTGAGCTATCGAGGATCCTCCCCGTCTGGGCTGTCGAAACATGGTCTTGTTAAAAGACGTTTTCAAATGATTAACGGGGAGATACACTCGAAGCACATTTAGCGAAGTTATGTTGCCAAATCATCAAAGATCAACATTTCACTACACGGATCGATGCACACAGTCGAAATAGATGTGACTTTCACACGACCGAAGACTACTTACTAGCAGACGACAAGATCTAAATATTTAGATCAGTGAGAGCAATCCGTTGAAGAACAGTTACTCCGCTTATTCGTCTTCAGTTAAGCTTATTTCCCCTGCCATAAGTTTCCAATTCCTTGCAGATCTGCAGTCGCGTAGTGAAATGAACTAGTGTCATCGGAAGATTCTTCTCAGTCAATGATCGAAGCACAGTAAGTTCTATGCTGACAAAAGTCACTTTAGGAAAACACGACCATTGACTTCATTTATGAGCCCAAAGGTAACAATATCGACAAGAATGTACGCATTTGACATTAAATGAAACATTCATAGACAGTTTCCAACTCACCAGATCTGCCAAAGAGCCTTCATTCGTGAAAAACGATGATTTTAATCAGACAGGTATCGGAAACAACCTCTTGGTAACCTGCGTTTCTCCTTCCGAGGCGACGTGACGGCGCCACATTTGTTTGTTATGGCTGTTTATAACGAAACAACACAGTTGAAATTTGTGTGTAAAGTATCATAAATGTGTGGCGTGTAATCTCCGAATCAGTTCGTTATCTGCGTTTCGATGGTAATTCAGTCAGAGTGGAGTTACTTTGAATCGAAGGCGAGGGTAACCTGCGTTGCATGTGCGACGGCGTGAACAAATTTGATTGCAATATTTTATACAGGAAGTAAATTTCAATGATTCTGGCTCAGTCTTGTAGATCTGTTATGCAGTGTTTTGGTAGTGTATCTGCTTTTCTACTATAAAGCTCATTTGGAGTGATAGGCTGATCGAAGTGGGGTACCCTGTGTGTGACATCAGCCGTATGCAGATTGTTACACCTCAGAACACTCTCGCATTTCACAAAGACAACAATAATTTGCAACATTTCAAGAACTGCATCAGTTTTATTAGATAGCCTACTATTTAAACAAAAACAGCACAGACACGACTATTATCAACCACACAGAATGGGAGGTAAGTCGGCAAAGACACTCCTAGTGTGCGTTCCCGTTTTTGGTCGCCATTTTTGCTATCATTTTCACAATAAATCTTAACATTTCCATATCTATTGAATGATTGTGGTATTTTCTTTGATTGTGGCGATTCTCCTATCTCTCTGGCATGTACTGGGTGCTTTGTGACCAGTTTCTCCCCTAGACTGTATTGCGTCCGTGTGAGCTGACCCCCACTTGTCACCAGTAGCAAAGAACAACTCTTTAACAAACGCATATACGTTAAAAGGTAAAAGTGCAACTTCAGAGACACATTTGAAAGGATCACCGACAGGCAACACACATGTCCAAGATAATCTGACTGAGCACTACTACAAGTTATGATCTCCATCAAGGCGAATCATTCGGAGTGCTACATGGCTTTTTGACTCGCATTATCAATTCCTTTGCAGTCCTGCTGAGAGTAACTTGTACACAGAATGATACTGACTGTCTTATTGAAAGCTTCATTTCCTGTCAGACAACGCAACGTTTACTAAAGCTGGAAAATGTAACACTTTGTCACTTACCTTGTCAGACTAAAATGTTTGCTGCAAAACGCCATTGTTGACATAACTCCCTTATTTTTGACTTCTAAGACCTAAAACTTGGTACAAAGTCAGATAATGTTGTGAAGATAGTGGACATGTAAAAATATAACATGTACATCCTTTATTTTGAGGTCGCGCATGCGGGTCTAAACACAGTGCGGACTTGATCCGAGGCAGAAATCCGATGCTTTCTTTTTCGCTCGCTAGCTCTTCGAAAATGCATCATAACTCCCTTATTTTGTGATTTCTATGACTTAAACTAGGTACACAGTCAGATAATGTTGTGGAGATACTAAATATATAAAAAATATTACATAAACATGCTTTAGTTTGAGGTCGCGCGTGCGGGTTTAACAAAATGCGAACATGGTCGGACGCAGAATTACGATTCTTTCACTTTCGCTCGTTAGCTCTTGCAAGTTCCCCCCAAAAATGTGGGAACTTGTAACTTGAACATGAATATCATGTTTACCTCTGATTCTTTGAAGAGTAAGGCCAAGGATTAAGAAGGTGTTTGCAGAGGAAGCCTATTGTATGACTAACTTTCTTGTAAAAGTGAAACTATTATTGATGCTATTATTGAATGAGCATTTTGGGTAATGTTGAACTTTAGCGTGATAAATTCATAGCTCACACACAATTCAGGTGCATTTCAGCCTCCAATTTTGCATGCGTTTTTGAAGGAAAGCATAAGCAAAGCCGCCATTTCAAAGGATAGGAGAGGGCCCCAAAGGGTTTAAAATCGTGATCGTGATTGGCGTTTTTTGACCTTTCTGTGACCGTGATTGCCGAAATTTCCATTTCTGTGATCGTGATGGGACTTTGCCCGTGATCCGTGATGACAAAAAAATCAAGTCTCGTGATCGTGATCGTCATTTGTTTTCGTGATCGTGATGGGCATTATTGCAAAGCATTTTATTTTCAACGTACATTTTTCACAGCTGTATCACTCTAGTCTATGATCCTCTATTCGTCAAGGAGCCAATCCCGATTGAAGGGAAGCAACAAACAACACATTCAGAAATATGATTTTGACAGAGATCCAATCAGAAGGCAAATTGCAAAAGTCTGCCAAACTTCATCCAATGGAAGGGCTTCGTGCAAAAGTTTTGAGTGCATTCAGTCAAATTCGAATTCGAAGATCAAAAATGGCGTGCAGCGGTACTGTCATCGAACTTCTGTTATATTTTGTGGATTCAAGCCAGACCAAAGCAGGCGGCGAGAATGCCTTCCTTCTACGGGTCGGTCTTTCCGAAGACGAAATATCAAGGTATGTTGATCTATGTTGCTCTATGACTGTTCTGAATGTAGGCAAAGATCTTGAAATTTGTTCAAGATCTTTGAGTTTGAGTGAGATCATTGACATTGTCGACATTGCCACGTCCGGCTGTCACTCGCTCAGTGTGACCTCGACTGGCTCGAGATCGAGTCTGCGTGTAGCCAAAACCGAAACTAGAAATGTGTTTTTTCATCCCAGCAACGTGGACACGCTTGGCATAGATTCTAATTGTCGCTTCTTTGCATTAAGCTTGGATTTATTTTAGCGCCTGTAAACTTTAATATCAACAATGGGTTAAATTCAGAAACAATGGCGGGGAGACGTGCCAGTTTGGGTCACTTGATCCTCATGTCAAAGACGATCAAAGTCATGTTCGTTGGGGATTTTGTCAGGCATGCTACTTTTCCGGTAATTGCCGGAAATTCGATAAAGCCGTTTTCAAAATCCGGTAAAGTCAAATTTATTCCGGTGAAGTTGAAAAATTTCCGCAAAAACGATCCGTGTGAATATCGCGCAACGCGACCGGGCGCCGGTCTGAATGAAGCCAGCGCACAGTAGTGTTGTTTTCACCAGTTTGGAGGTGTGTTGAATGGTGGTGGGGGGAGGCTAAAATGGGATTTTTAACAAGATCACAACACTATTACAGCCCTGAAAATGATGCCCAGAATGCACCAGATTGCACATATTGTAACCGTTTTTTGAAAAAATTTCCGGGGGGGCATGCCCCCGGACCCCCCTAGTTGGCTCGCCTGCTTCGCAGGCTCAAGCTTGTGGCTTCGCCACTGGCACTGCGCGCTTCTTTCGGGTAAAACCATTTTGGGCCTGTAGCATTCCTGTTTGTTTTTCAAGGCCATGAAACCAGGCGATGGTGTACCTCAAATTGTATGGCAAAGTTGAAAATAAAGAACCCATCACACATACATGTACTTTAATTTCAATCCACCCAATAGTTTTTGAGAAAATAGGTTTACAAGATTTAGCTCTGGAAATGTGAAATTGTGCAAGTATATATTCATGTGTGTGAGACGGTGAGGGTGTGGGAGTTGAATGTCAGTGTATGAGTGGAGAGAGAGAGAGAGAGAGAGAGAGAGAGAGAGAGAGAGAGAGAGAGAGAGAGAGAGAGAGAGAGAGAGAGAGAGAGAGAGAGAGAGAGAGAGAGAGAGAGAGAGAGAGAGAGAGAGAGAGAGAGAGAGAGAGAGAGAGAGAGAGAAAACAATGAAAACAACATTCTTGTTACTGATTACAAATCATGATATGTATTTCTATGTGTGTATGAAAGAGAATTCAAAAAATAATAAGAAGAAAGTGCAACAGTTCTCACTTTGTGTTGAATAAACAATAGATGCAGAGGGGCGAATTACTGTGTGGTTGTGTTTACTTTGACACGTGCTTTCTGTACATGCAACTTTTACCGTGACCGTGATTTGCCACTGGTGTTCGTGATCGTGAAAACAAAAATCAAGGTAACTGTGATCGTGAAAGCTAAAATTTCCCTTCCCGTGATCGTGATGATACCCCCCCTTTGGGGCCCTCAAAGGAGGCAACTCTGTCCGACTCTGTCGATATTTCGTCTGCATTTTCTCGTCATTATCTTCGATCAAATGACCGAATTCATTCATTCTGCTTAATTGGGAGCTCGATCCGTCAATGAATTTCACGATAAATATTCCTTGGTTTGATTAAAGGGACTTGTATCAAAAATAGGCCAAAAAGGCCACTGGATTGTGAGCTATGAATTTACTCACGCCAAAGTTCAACATTACCTTGTGTATGCTAGCTTTGTTTGCGGGTGATTTCTTTAAAAAGTGATCTGGTCTGATGTGACTGTCATACATTATGTTTTTGCACACGGGGTTAATTGTTACGTGACGGTTTGGTCAGAGACTGTAGAGTGCACTGTGTACTCTACTGTCTCTGTTTGGTGATCTCCGTCCCTCTCTTTCTCGCGCGAGCGTGTGTGTTTGCGCGTGCGCGCGTGTGCGGTGTGTGTGTGGGGGTGGGTGTGGGTGCGTGCGTGCGTGTGTGTGTGTTAGAGCTGTAGCGGTATCCGAAAAACCGGTTTGCAGACAAAATACCAGTTCACATTCCCAGTACGTTTGGAACCGTTATTCTTCGTGCATTTTCGTAGAGCTATAAACGGAAACACCCGAATACAATCATGACATCGAGTGTGCAACACTGAGGGGAGCATGTAGATCTTCACGAGAGAAAAAAGAAATGAGCAGTGTGGTGCCATGTACGGTTTCATTGCATTAATGGACATTTGTTACACCGGCCTACAGAACATTAGCACGTCTGTCTGTTTCCCTACCTGTGCTCTCATCAAGACGGACACTCAATCAGGCTGATACTGGTCGTACCTGTCTACCTGCTGGTCATTAACACACCTGTCTGTTTCCCTACCTGTGCTCATCAAGACGGGAACTCAACCAGGCTGATACTGGTCGTGCCTGTCTCACCTGCCGGTCAACAGTTAACACACCTCTCTGTTATGTGGCAGTGGCCACGTCTTCTCCATTGAAAGATGTCCCAACACATGGAAAGTGTTACACTTACCTGTATACGTGCTGCGGTAACTAACACACCTGTCTGTTGTGTGTCAGTGACCACGTCTCCTGCGTCGTTACAACACACTTACCTGCCTGTATCTGTTGTGTTCCAGTGACCACGTTTCCTCCATCCGCGTCAAGACGGTACACCTCATTTACCTAGACACCTGCTGATAATTAACACACCTGTCTGTTGTGTTTCATTGACCATGTGTCCTTCATCGTTAAGACTTTACAACAAACATACCTGTCTACCTGCTGGTTATTAACACACATGTCTGTTCTGTTGCAGTGACCACGTGTCCTCCATCGTCAAGACGCTACAATAACGCGGGGTCAGAGTCAATCTCTGGGCAGCGTTTTCAAGCTGGACATACCTGTCTACCTGTCGGTCGTTAACACACCTTTCTGTTCTGTTGCAGCGACCACGTGTCCTCCATCGTCAGGAAGCTACAACAACGCGGGGTCATAGTCATGCTCTGGGCAGCGGGCGCGGTCCTACTCATACCTGTGTAACTGCCGATAATTTAAACACCTGTCTGTTTTGTTGCAGCGACCACGTGTCCTCTATCGTCAAGACGCTACATCATCGCGGGGTCAGAGTCAATCTCTGGGCAGCGGGGGTGACGCTGAACATACCTGCCGACCTGCAGGACAACGTCAGGATGCTGACGGAACCGCTGCGCTCGCCGCCCTCCGTCGTCAGGGAGGTGGAGAAGGCCGATGACATGAAGGACAGTACGGTGCCTGCCTACAGCGTGCCGCCCGTCGCCCCGCCGTGTGACGGCCCCCCGCTCATCACCATCACACACTACTATGGCAAAGAGGGACATAAGGCTAGCTACTATCCATGGCGGTGTGCGAAGTGCGCCGAGCAGGTGGCACATGTCTTGCTGCACGACCTGCATGTTGGTCAGTCTCTGTCTCTCTGTCTCTCTGTCTCTGTCTCTCTGTCTCTCTGTCTCTCTATCTTTCTCTCTCTCTGTCTCTCTCTCTCTGTCTGTCTGTCTGTCTTTCTCTGTCTTTCTCTGTCTCTGTCTCTCTCTCTCTGTCTGTCTGTCTGTCTTTCTCTGTCTCTGTCTCTCTCTGTCTGTCTGTCTGTCTTTCTCTGTCTCTGTCTCTCTCTCTCTCTCTCTGTCTGTCTGTCTGTCTCTCTCTGTCTGTCTGTCTGTCTGTCTGTCTGTCTCTCTCTCTCTCTCTCTCTCTCTCTCTCTCTCTCTCTCTCTCTCTCTATCTCCTCTCTCTCTCTCTCTCTCTGATTAGAAGGAATGAAATAAGAATGACAGATGGTTTTTTCACGTGTTACCGCAAAGTGCGAGTCGTGATTGTAACACAATGGCGATGACGTCTTTTTTATATTTAGTCAAGTTATGACTAAATATTTTAACGTAGAGGGGGGAATCGAGACGAGGGTCGTGGTGTATGTGTGTGTGTGTGTGTGTGTGTGGTGTATGTGTGTGTGTGTGTGTGTGTGTCTGTGTGTGTGTGTAGAGCGATTCAGACCAAACTACTGGACCGATCTTTATGAAATTTGACATGAGAGTTCCTGGGTATGAAATCCCCGAACGTTTTTTTCATTTTTTTGATAAATGTCTTTGATGACGTCATATCCGGCTTTTCGTGAAAGTTGAGGCGGCACTGTCACGCCCTCATTTTTCAACCAAATTGGTTGAAATTTTGGTCAAGTAATCTTCGACAAAGCCCGGGGTTCGGTATTGCATTTCAGCTTGGTGGCTTAAAAATTAATTAATGACTTTGGTCATTAAAAATCGGAAAATTGTAAAAAAAAATAAAAATTTATAAAACGATCCAAATTTACGTTTATCTTATTCTCCATCATTTGCTGATTCCAAAAACATATAAATATGTTATATTCGGATTAAAAACAAGCTCTGAAAATTAAATATATAAAAATTATTATCAAAATTAAATTGTCCAAATCAATTTAAAAACACTTTCATCTTATTCCTTGTCGGTTCCTGATTCCAAAAACATATAGATATGATATGTTTGGATTAAAAACACGCTCAGAAAGTTAAAACAAAGAGAGGTACAGAAAAGCGTGCTATCCTTCTTAGCGCAACTACTACCCCGCTCTTCTTGTCAATTTCACTGCCTTTGCCGTGAGCGGTGGACTGACGATGCTACGAGTATACGGTCTTGCTGAAAAATGGCAGCTACTTGACTAAATATTGTATTTTCGCCTTACGCGACTTGTTACATTTAGTCAAGTTATGACTAAATGTTTTAACATCGAGGGGGGAATCGAGACGAGGGTCGTGGTGTATGTGTGTGTGTGTGTGTGTGTGTGCGTGTGTGTAGAGCGATTCAGACCAAACTACTGGACCGATCTTTATGAAATTTGACATGAAAGTTCCTGGGTATGATATCCCCATACGTTTTTTTCATTTTTTTGATAAATGTCTTTGATGACGTCATATCCGGCTTTTCGTGAAAGTTGAGGCGGCACTGTCACGCCCTCATTTTTCAACCAAATTGGTTGAAATTTTGGTCAAGTATTGTTCGACAAAGCCCGGACTTCGGTATTGCATTTCAGCGTGGTGGCTTAAAAATTAATTAATGACTTTGGTCATTAAAAATCTGAAAATTGTAAAAAAATTATTTCTTTTATAAAACGATCCAAATTTACGTTCATCTTATTCTCCATCATTTGCTGATTCCAAAAACATATAAATATGTTATATTTGGATTAAAAACAAGCTCTGAAAATTAAATATATAAAAATTATTATCAAAATTAAATTTTCGAAATCAATTTAAAAACACTTTCATCTTATTCCTTGTCGGTTCCTGATTCCAAAAACATATAGATATGATATGTTTGGATTAAAAACACGCTCAGAAAGTTAAAACGAAGAGAGGTACAGAAAAGCGTGCTATCGTTCTCAGCGCAACGTACTACCCCGCTCTTCTTGTCAATTTCACTGCCTTTGCCGTGAGCGGTGGACTGACGATGCTACGAGTATACGGTCTTGCTGCGTTGCATTGCGTTCAGTTTCATTCTGTGAGTTCGACAGCTACTTGACTAAATGTTGTATTTTCGCCTTACGCGACTTGTTATATTTAGTCAAGTTTTGACTAAATATTTTAACATCGAGGGGGAATCGAAACGAGGGTCGTGGTGTATGTGCGTGCGTGTGTGCGTGTGTGCGTGCGTGTGTGTGTGTGTGTGTGTGTGTGTAGAGCGATTCAGACCAAACTACTGGACCGATCTTTATGAAATTTGACATGAGAGTTCCTGGGTATGAAATCCCCGAACGTTTTTTTCATTTTTGTGATAAATGTCTTTGATGACGTCATATCCGGCTTTTCGTGAAAGTTGAGGCGGCACTGTCACGCCCTCATTTTTCAACCAAATTGGTTGAAATTTTGGTCAAGTAATCTTCGACGAAGCCCGGGGTTCGGTATTGCATTTCAGCTTGGTGGCTTAAAAATTAATTAATGACTTTGGTCATTAAAAATCGGAAAATTGTAAAAAAAAAATAAAAATTTATAAAACGATCCAAATTTACGTTTATCTTATTCTCCATCATTTGCTGATTCCAAAAACATATAAATATGTTATATTCGGATTAAAAACAAGCTCTGAAAATTAAATATATAAAAATTATTATCAAAATTAAATTGTCCAAATCAATTTAAAAACACTTTCATCTTATTTCTTGTCGGTTCCTGATTCCAAAAACATATAGATATGATATGTTTGGATTAAAAACACGCTCAGAAAGTTAAAACAAAGAGAGGTACAGAAAAGCGTGCTATCCTTCTTAGCGCAACTACTACCCCGCTCTTCTTGTCAATTTCACTGCCTTTGCCATGAGCGGTGGCCTGACGATGCTACGAGTAAAATGGCATTGCGTTCAGTTTCATTCTGTGAGTTCGACAGCTACTTGACTAAATATGTAGAGGTTACATGCCGAGTCTCAGCGATTATTAAAAATAATGGTCGAAGTTGGCGGATCATGAAAAATGCGAGCTTCAGCAAGCTTTTTCATGACCGCGAACTGAGACCATTAATTTTATTAATCACTGAGACGAGGTGTGTAACCTCTTTATTCCTCCTTTCTTCAGTTATTCAAAGAAAACAGGAGTTTTTGTGCGAAAGTTCGATCGAATCCGAATCACTCAACCAGTCAACCTGCGCAGGCGATCGATTAATGCGCGGTTGTATAGTTCCGTGCAAATCATTCCATTCTGTTAACACTTCTTGTCAGTTTCCCTGTTTTAGACTAAAATCAAGTACACAGATATGCTGTTATTCTGCTGTGGTGGTAAAGGCAGATATTGTGTGTTCTGTTTATGTTTTAGCATCGTTTAGGATAATGTTCTTTTGTCAAATGGGACTAGCAGACGAACTTTTGCACCCGTGTTCCAACGTTAATTACTGTATGAAGTTCAGTTTTCTGGGGAAAATAGTGTATGAAACCGCTTTATGTTGTTTAAATTGATGAGATGTGTGCATTTGGTTGCGTGTGATCTGTTTATAAAATGAAATATTGTTGAAAACTGACCGTCGGATTGCAGTCAGTGTTGTCGAAGAAACTGCGTTAAAAGAAGGGGAACTACTCTTGTCGGCAAGAGTATGAGTTACTTGCCTTGGGAATTTGCTTGTGATGAACGGTGTGTGCACGGCAGATCTAGATTCAGAAAACAACCTAACTCATGGATTTTATATGGAGATTCATGTGTTCAGGCCTGTAGTTGTTAATTTAAATGCGGTATGTTTGTATTGTTTGCTCCAGAGATGTATATTTCGTACGTATAGAGCGTTCGGAACTTTTCAGTCGCAAAAGTAGTACCAAAACAGAACAGCTTCTCAACCCATTGCACTATCGAGGATTCAGGCTGTTGCTGGCTCGTTATTTGTTTGGTTGCTGGGTCATTATCGAAAAATAACTAGCTCTACAAGTTTACAGAGGTAAAGAAGCAGAGGGGGGAATAATGTATTTTCGCCTTACGCGACTTGTCTTGAATTCAGATACTGCCTGTATCTCCATGTCGCTGACTTCAAACTCGATGACGTCACAGTAAAAAGACGTCATCGCGCCACCACGGGACAGGGTGTGTCTGACGTTGGTGTCTGTAAATAATATAAAATTCGAGTTTTGTTTTCAATTTTTTTCCAGGTTGTCTTGCCGCTGATGATGTTGTGGCCGACGTTGGTGTTGGTGTTGTAGAGGCTAACAGTGATGTTGTGGATGTGGTTGGTGTTGCCGTTGTTGCTGCATACTCAGTGTGTTTTACTGTTGTCGTTGCTGTCGCTGACGTTGTTGTCGTCGTTGTAGTTGACCACCGCGTGACGAGCGCCGCCATTAGTCGACGATGGTGTTGACGATGTGGTTGATGTTACAGGTCGCCGTGACAACGCCGCCCCCGGCCTGAAGTACAACGACGTGTTCGTCACAGGGAGTTACCTAGACTGCGGAACAAACACACCTGACGGTAACGAATACTCACCCGCACCCTTCATCCGGGGCCTGCAGTCAGCGGGTATTCCCACCCGGCAGGTGTCACGTGACGACAGAGACGCCATCAGGCGGGTGGCGGAGAACGCCTGGCCAGCCACAGCGACAGGGGCGACGGGTGGCGGTGAAGACGCCGTCACCGTGGTGAGAGAGGGGACGGTCTGGGGGTTGGAAAGAAAGGTCGTGGTCTACATGGAGGCTGGTAGTGTTGGTTATAATGCTGACAATATCGGCAGACTGCGGAGTTTTTCCCGCGCCACGTCACAGGTGATCTACGTGAAGATTGTTTACTGACAGACGGCGACACGGACACTGTGCGACTCTCACACCTCGTCACCACCACCACGCCAACCCCCACCACCACCACCACCTCCACCACCATCCTCTCCACCTCCCTGCAACAACAGCCACCATCCCCACTACATCATCAACAACGCCTACGACGACAACGTCGCCATCAGCGTCGCTACAACAACCCCAACCGCCATCTCTCGACTTCCTTCCCTTATCCAAACCCTCTCTACTCAATACACTCTCCCCCCCCCCCCTCCCCTCTCCTCACCTGGCCGTGTCTGACGACCACAACGACAACGTTCCAACCTGCGCTCAGTACGTCTTTTTACCTGTGAGTTTTTTTGGGGTATTTTTCTACCTACTTTCGGGAAACATTTTCTCCAATCGAACCACACCACACGTCTCTGCTGAGCTCTGCCGGACTGGAGAAAGCATTGCGCTGCTGACGACGACCTTTGTTTACCTGTAAATTACCTGTCCGGTTTTTGTCTACCTGGTGCACCTGTCTAACAACGTCAGAATCCCACTTCAAAGGGCTGTGCAGGTGACAACGCCATTACCTGACAATGTAAAGCAACTGTCAGCCGTTCACCTGCTGTCTGTGTCTACCTGGGACGACAGGTGTGTGACTGACTGCAGGGAGAGCAACTCTTCCTTTTCTTTATCACGCAGATAAAAATTCAGCCAAGAAGTGTTCTTTTGGTCCCAGTCACATCCACTTGCTACTTTCATGACGTCAAATCACAAACAGCGTCATTACAATGACGTCACTGATTATGACTTTGCTTCACCACTTTCTTTTGCAGAGTTCACCACGCACTTTACGGTGCATCTGTACTCTAGCTCCCTTGTTTCCATTCACTGACTCATACTGAGACGGATAGATATTAAAATGTCGGGGGGATGGGAGGGGGGATGGGAGGGGGGGGATAGGAGGGGGGGATGGTGGTGGTGGTGGTTTCATCACAGTGCAGAACATGCAAGAATTCTTTGCCATGGGGTCATACACGTACACAGCATGTGGTGAACGATAGAGCAATTCGAAAACACAACTATTGAACAAAAAAGCAAAAACAACTTTTTTAGAAACCTTTCAAAATGTACTGGTCGCTTCAAATTGACATTGAGTGTTAGTGACATGTGAAGAGTGACCACACGGACATTGCTACATCACTGCGAGTTGTTCTGTTGTGTTTCACAGTTGTGATGTGTTTCACAGTTCTGATGAGTGACATGTAAACAGTGACTACCTGGACATCGCTATGTACATCACTGTGAGTTGTTCTGTTGTGTTTCACAGTTGTGATGTGTTTCACAGTTCTGATGAGTGACATGTAAACAGTGACTACCTGGACATCGCTATGTACATCACTGTGAGTTGTTCTGTTGTGTTTCACAGTTGTGATGTGTTTCACAGTTGTGATGTGTTTCACAGTTCTGATGAGTGACATGTAAACAGTGACTACCTGGCCATCGCTATGTACATCACTGTGAGTTGTTCTGTTGTGTTTCACAGTTGTGATGTGTTTCACAGTTGTGATGTGTTTCACAGTTCTGATGAGTGACATGTAGAAAGTGACTACCTGGACATCGCTATGTACATCACTGTGAGTTGTTCTGTTGTGTTTCACAGTTGTGGTGTGTTTCACAGTTCTGATGAGTGACATGTAAACAGTGACTACCTGGACATCGCTATGTACATCACTGTGAGTTGTTCTGTTGTGTTTCACAGTTGTGGTGTGTTTCACAGTTCTGATGAATGACATGTAAACAGTGACTACCTGGACATCGCTATAAACATCACTGTGAGTTGTTCTGTTGTCCACACAACTCAGTGAGTTATCAAAGAAAGAAAACGCACCACCTTCTGAGCCGCAGTGCGTGAAAACCAATAATGACTGTGCTCGTCATGTTAAGCGACAGAACAATAACTGTTTTCACAGGTACCTGATCCAGCAGAACAACTGCTTGTGGCTGGCATTTTATACACCACTTGTTGGATTGATAGTTTAAAGATCTTTGACTTATTCTGGATTGTGATTTGTATATTTTTAACAAAGGACTAGTTAGTCTGACAGTCTATGGACTAGTGACTTCCTCCAGTTCATGTGTTTTGCGATTGGAGAATTTTTATTTTTATTTACAGTTTAAACAACGGTGACTGTTTTCTTCTTCTTCTTCTTCTTCTTCTTCTTCTTCTTCTTCTTCTTCTTCTTCTTCTTCTTCTTCTTCTTCTTCTTCTTTTGTGGTAAATATTTTCACCCATGGAATAATACTTTAATGGAACGTTTGTTTCATAGTGCCTGTTTCTGTCTGGTGTTTTAGTTGACTATACACACTGACTGCTTTGATTGACAGTTTGACAGGTGCTACTTTAATGGAACGTTTGTTTCATAGTGCCTGTTTCTGTCTGGTGTTTTAGTTGACTATACACACTGACTACTGTGATTGACAGTTTGTCAGGTGCTTGATGAAGCCGGAAAATGACATTTTGAATGTCAGTTTATTGAATAATGACTTGTGACTTGTTGATTGCCTGTTTATACAGTAATGACTGCTTGTGACCATTTTCATTGACAGTGTGTAGAGTAATGACTGCTTTTGACTTTTTTGATTGCCTGTTTGTACAATTTTGACTGCTTGTGGTTTTTTGTTTTTACTAACTTTTATAGAATAATAACTGTTTGTGCCTATTTTAAATAACTGTTTATAGAGTAATGACTGCTTCTGACTGTTGTGATTGGCTGTTTTGATTAGCTACACAAGGTAATGTTGAACTTTGGCGTGATAAATTCATAGCTCACAATCCAGTGGCCTTTTTGGCTTATTTTTGATACAAGTCCCTTTGATCAAGTAGTCGCTCCTTTTGACATTTGTGATTGACTGTTTTGTGTGACGGTGACACAGTCATCTCCCTTGTCACAGGCAACTGCTCTGCATTGACGGAGTTATCTCCCTGCCAAAGCGTGTTGCTCGTGTTTGGTACGTCAGTAGACATCACACCCGTGAGATGTGGAGTAGCTCTTTGTGATGGGGTCTGGCTGCTGTTATCGCCTGGTATGCAAAGAGAGAACGACTTCCTGTTGCCTGTGTTTACAGCAGTAACTGTTTCTCTCTGTTGGCTCATGCAAGTACAAGGTGACTATTTTGACAAATAGTTATTATGGCAATGACTGTTTTCCACTGGTGGTTTATGCAAACTAGAAAGTGACTATTTTGACTGATAATTTGTACTACAGTGACTGTTTCCGCTCTGGTGGGTTTTGCTAGTAGAACGTGACTATTTGACTGATAATTTGTACCACAGTGACTGTTTCCGCTCTGGTGGGTGTTGCTAGTAGAACGTGACTATTTGACTGATAATTTGTACTGCAGTGACTGTTACCGCTGTGGTGGGTGTTGCTAGTAGAACGTGACTATTTGACTGATAATTTGTACTACAGTGACTGTTACCGCTGTGGTGGGTTTTGCTAGCAGAACGTGACTATTTTGACTGATAATTTGTACTGCAGTGACTGTTTTCCGCTCTGGTGGGTTTTGCTAGTAGAACGTGACTATTTGACTGATAATTTGTACTACAGTGACTGTTTCCGCTCTGGTGGGTTTTGCCAGTAGAACGTGACTATTTGACTGATAATTTGTACTGCAGTGACTGTTTCCGCTCTGGTGGGTTTTGCCAGTAGAACGGGACTATTTGACTGATAGTTCTTATAACAATGACAGTTTTTGTCTGTTGATTTATGCAACAAAAGAGTGGTTCTTTACATTCACTGTTGATAGCCAAGTGACTATTTTTTGTTTGAGCGTTCAATCATGACTGTTCATCTTTTTGCCTTCTAGGTAATAGCACAGTGTATATTGTTGCTTTACCACATCCAGATAATGACGACTGTATTTCACAGTGTACAGCACATTGACTGGTTCTTTCTAGTGTTTCAAGTATCTAGAGAATAGCTATTTTGGTGGACAGTTTATAGCTGTTTGTAATGCATACATAATGACTGTCACTGTGACTGGTTACTATTTGGATTGACCGTTTATAGCTGTCTGTAATGCATACATAATCTTCTTCTTTTTCGTCGTTCATGGGCTGAAACTCCCACGTTCACGAATGTTTTCGCACGAGTGGGTTTTAACGTGTATGACCGTTTTTACCCCGCCATTCAGGCAGCCAAACGCCGCGTTTGAGGGAAGCGTGCTGGGTATTTTTGTGTTTCTATGACCCACCGAACTCTGACATGGATTACAGGATCTTTTGCGTGCGTACTTGGTCTTGTACTTGCGTGTACACAGGGAGAGAGATAAAGCATTAGCAGCTCTGCAAATAAGTTGACCTGGGAGATCGGACAAATCTTCATCCTTAACCCACCAGGCGACCGCGGCCGGGATTTGAACTCACGGCCTTCGGATTAGGAGGCCGATGTCTTATCCACTAGGCCACTGTGCCCGTCTAACATACATAATGACTGTCACGTGGTCACTGTGCCCGTCTAACATACATAATGACTGTCACGTGGTCACTGTGCCCGTCTAACATACATAATGACTGTCACGTGGTCACTGTGCCCGTCTAACATACATAATGACTGTCACGTGGTCACTGTGCCCGTCTAACATACATAATGACTGTCACGTGGCCACTGTGCCCGTCTAACATACATAATGACTGTCACGTGGTCACTGTGCCCGTCTAACATACATAATGACTGTCACGTGGCCACTGTGCCCGTCTAACATACATAATGACTGTCACGTGGTCACTGTGCCCGTCTAACATACATAATGACTGTCACGTGGCCACTGTGCCCGTCTAACATACATAATGACTGTCACGTGGTCACTGTGCCCGTCTAACATACATAATGACTGTCACGTGGCCACTGTGCCCGTCTAACATACATAATGACTGTCACGTGGCCACTGTGCCCGTCTAACATACATAATGACTGTCACGTGGTCACTGTGCCCGTCTAACATACATAATGACTGTCACGTGGCCACTGTGCCCGTCTAACATACATAATGACTGTCACGTGGCCACTGTGCCCGTCTAACATACATAATGACTGTCACGTCGACCTGTTAGTTTTTGAATTGACTGTTTATAGCTGTTTGTAATGCATACATAATGATTGCTAATACCATAGTGACTGGTTACTATTTGGATTGATTGTGTATAGCTTTTTGTAATGCATACATAATGACTGTCACAGCGACCTGTTACTATCTGGATTGATTGTGTATAGCTTTTTGCAATGCATACATAATGACTGTCACAGCGACCTGTTACTATCTGGATTGTTTGTTTATAGCTTTTTGTAATACATAAATAATGACTGTCACAGTGACTGCTTTTGTCTGGTGTCGTTGTAAGTAAATAACATTGTGTCAGAAATAAGTTTCTGAGTACAGATTGTGTATCTTGACCAGCCCAATATCCATCCTGTCAACTGGGATGCAACTGGGTCCAAACAAATTATCTTTGATTTTATGTTGTTATTTTTTTATCTTAATATTTGGAGGGTGTTGAGAATGAGGTCAGTGATGGTGGCGGGGAAGGGTTTGAGGGTGGGGCAAGTTTGTGTCTGGGATATTCTTTAGGTTGAATAACTTAATGATTTGATATGTCAGGTCTCATTATAGGATCAAGTTTGGGGCAATTCATGGGAAATCAACATTATCTTGGACACTATTTGATGTACACTGGGTAGAACAGCAAGTATTGTACACTGGTGTACACTGGAACCCTCCTTTTAAGACGTGACGAATCCGAGAAAAATCGGATCTGAAAAAAGGAAAGGGTCTTAAAATGGGGGTAAGCTTACAGAGATGATGACCAACAATGCTGAGAAGACAGGGTCTTACAAGGGAGAACGTCTTCTATTGGAGGGAGGGGGGGTTGTATGAAGCATTTGCTTTTCTTGTTTTACAGAGCAGCAACTGACTGTAACTGGTGTATTAGGCAACTAGACCAGATCTAGTTGAAAGCACACTGAGTGCTCCTGGCTCATGTTTTATGCAACGAAAGAATGACTTTTTGATTGATTGTTTATAGACAAGAGACTGCTTCTGTCTGATGTTTTGTCAAACTAGAGCATGACTGTTTTGATTGATAGTTTATAGCCCAGTGGCTGCTTCTGTCTGGTGTTAAATGCAACTAGAGCATGACTGTTTTGATTGATAGTTTATAGCCCAGTGGCTGCTTCTGTCTGATGTTTTATCAAACTAGAGCATGACTATTTTGATTTATGGTGTATTAGAGCCCAGTGTCTTGTATTGGCTGCAACTTAAAATGGCTTTTTTTTTTATTGATAGCTGCTTATTATAACTCAGTGACTGCTTTAGTCTGGTGTGTTCTGCAACTAAATAATGACTTTTTTGACGTCATTGAGTACTGATTTCTATTGTTTTTGAGTCACTTGAGAAAAAGTGACTCTATGTAATCGGTCAGTGTTAGTCTGTCCGGCCGGCCGGCCGTCCGTAGACACCACCTTAACGTTGGACTTTTCTCGGAAACTATCAAAGCGATCGGGCTCATATTTTGTTTAGTCGTGACCTCCAATGACCTCTACACTTTAACGATGGTTTCGTTGACCTTTGACCTTTTTCAAGGTCACAGGTCAGCGTCAAAGGAAAAATTAGACATTTTATAACTTTGACAAACTTTTCTCGGAAACTATCAAAGCGATCGGGCTCATATTTTGTTTAGTCGTGACCTCCAATGACCTCTACACTTTAACGATGGTTTCGTTGACCTTTGACCTTTTTCAAGGTCACAGGTCAGCGTCAAAGGAAAAATTAGACATTTTATATCTTTGACAAAGTTCATCGGATGTGATTGAAACTTTGTAGGATTATTCTTTACATCAAAGTATTTACATCTGTAGCCTTTTACGAACGTTATCAGAAAAACAAGGGAGATAACTAGCCTTTTCTGTTCGGCAACACACAACTTAACGTTGGGCTTTTCTCGGAAACTATAAAAGCGACCGGGCTCAAATTTTATGTGAACGTGACTCATTGTGTTGTGAATAGCAATTTCTTCCTGTCCATCTGATGCCTCATATAATATTCAGAACTGCGAAAGTGACTCGATCGAGCGTTTGCTCTTCTTGTTTAACTTTGTTTTCACCCACTGTCATCTTGTTGTTTAGATTTTGACTTTTTTGATTTATAATGTATAGCCCAGTCATTGCTTCTGTCTGGTGCTTTATGAAACAAGTGTATGACTATCGTGATTGATAGTTTAAAGACCCGTGACTGCTTCTGTCTGATGTTTTTTGCAACTAAAGAATTACTTTTTTGAATGATAGTTTAAAGCCCAGTGATGGCTTCTTTCTCATGCTTATACATTACTTTGTAACAAGAGAAGGTCTATGATGATTGGTAGTTTGTTGAGCAGAGACAGTATACTAACATATTTTGCTGTCAGTTTAGAAAACGAAATATGACGTTGTGCTTTTGAAGCAAACATTTTGTCTCTCTTTTTATTATTGCTTATTTCGTAAATGTCGAGATTTTAGTGGTGTTGCTCATTTAGCGTGTTTGTGTTCATTGGCCTTTGTCTCTTTCTTTCCCTGGTCTGTCATTCGTTCCCGTTCGGGCCCCTTTTCTTCTTTGTGTTCATTGGCCTTTGTCTCTTTCTTACCCTGGTCTGTCATTCGTTCCCGTTCGGGCCCCTTTGGGAGTGATCAACTTAGAAGGAAAACATGCATAGTTTTGATTTTGAATCTTGGCTAATTTCATTTCTGAAACCTATGTCTTACAACAAGGGGAAACAATTAGAGCATGACTATTTTCCGGGACGGACACGGGTCAACTTTATGTGCAGACCCAGAGACGGTATCCATCTCCCACCCCCGTGTCACCACAATGGCACGTTAAAGATCTTGGTCATTCTGCCATAAGTGCAGGTGGCTGAATACACCTAAACACGCAGACACCTGGGTAGCGCGACTCCGTTGCTGCTAGCTTTCCACTGGGAGGAAGCGACCCGAATTTCCCAGCGATGGGACAATAAAGTAATGAAAAAATGAAAAAATGAAAAAAAAATGAAACAAGGGGAAACAACAAGGGGAAACAACAAGGGGAAACAACAAGGGGAAAGCCCCTTTATATGGACTGGCTCCTAATATGGACCACCTCCTGTTCAGACAAAATAACGGTACAAGAGAAATCAAAACAGTCACATTTGCTGCATTTTAAACCGCAAAATCGTTAGGCCTTTTCTATGTAACACTCTTGGTAGCGTTCACTTTGAATTTAACGCTTAAAACAGACTAGCTTCTGTCCACAGACAAAGCTTTTAACCCACAAAAATTGCTATGTGTGACAGCTAAGACTTTATTCGTAACATTTTATCAGTTTTTCCCCCGAGTTTCTAGTGCAAACACAAGATAATGGCAACATCTCAAAGTATGTGTGTAACCCCTAGTGTGGACCACCTTCACCAAATAGAGGAAAAGAACAGATAAAGGCTGGTTTCAGTATGAGTCTCTTTCGTTCCCTGTTGTGCTTCAAAGAATGTTCTCCTCGAACCAAAACTAGTAAATCTGAAGAACATTTGAATTAGACCGACTTGCACACCAAGTTGTTTCGTGTTATTTTTAAGTATAATATGTTTGTTTTTTACCGTGATTCGTGAAGGCATCTTAACTGGTCAATATTAGCCGCCCAGGCTCCTAATACGGACCAGTTGTATATTTTTTTCTATATTTAATTTGTGCTTTGCTTAATGTCAATCAAAGCTAATTGGCTTTAGTTATGCCTAACATATTTCTAAAGATAGACCAACAACTCCCAAACTACCAAACTACCAAAAGAAAATTCTAAACAAGCAACAAGTAAACAAGCTAGCTATCAGCATGAAACAACAAGTCGCGTAAGGCGAAAATACAATATTTAGTCAAGTAGCTGTCGAACTCACAGAATGAAACTGAACGCAATGCCATTTTTCAGCAAGACCGTATACTCGTAACATCGTCAGTCCACCGCTCATGGCAAAGGCAGTGAAATTGACAAGAAGAGCGGGGTAGTAGTTGCGCTAAGAAGGATTCTGTACCTCTCTTTGTTTTAACTTTCTGAGCGTGTTTTTAATCCAAACATATCATATCTATATGTTTTTGGAATCAGGAACCGACAAGGAATAAGATGAAGGTGTTTTTAAATTGATTTCGACAATTTAATTTTGATAATAATTTTTATATATTTAATTTTCAGAGCTTGTTTTTAATCCGAATATAACATATTTATATGTTTTTGGAATCAGCAAATGATGGAGAATAAGATAAACGTAAATTTTGATCGTTTTATAAATTTTTATTTTTTTTTACAATTTTCAGATTTTTAATGACCAAAGTCATTAATTAATTTTTAAGCCACCAAGCTGAAATGCAATACCGAAGTCCGGGCTTCGTCGAAGATTACTTGACCAAAATTTCAACCAATTTGGTTGAAAAATGAGGGCGTGACAGTGCCGCCTCAACTTTCACGAAAAGCCGGATATGACGTCATCAAAGACATTTATCAAAAAAATGAAAAAAAAGTTCGGGAATTTCATACCCAGGAACTCTCATGTAAAATTTCATAAAGATCGGTCCAGTAGTTTAGTCTGAATCGCTCTACACACACACACACACAGACACACAGACACACACACGCACATACACCACGACCCTCGTTTCGATTCCCCCTCGATGTTAAAATATTTAGTCAAAACTTGACTAAATATAAAAAGTGGTCCAAATCAGAGGCTCTCCTCCTATATAAAACGCAAACTACAGAGGGGTGACAAAAGTCATGCATACTCGAGGCCGACAGACTACAAAATTAAAAGTTGGAGCGTCGCGTGAAACTTCGCTTCTTCGGAACTAAACAACGGAGCGTCACAAAATTCCACAGGGTGGCAGTACGTGATGTGACCTTTTCGTCCCAGATGTGTATAACTGTCATCTCTCAGTTTTTTGCGGCTTCCTTGGGTTATGAACATGACCAATAAAAGTAAATAGCTGACAGTGGGGTGTAAATAACTTACTTTATTCCCCCCTCTGCTTCTTTACCTCTGTAAACTTGTAGAGCTAGTTATTTTTCGATAATGACCCAGCAACCAAACAAATAACGAGCCAGCAACAGCCTGAATCCTCGATAGTGCAATGGGTTGAGAAGCTGTTCTGTTTCGGTACTACTTTTGCGACTGAAAAGTTCCGAACGCTCTATACGTACGAAGTATACATCTCTGGAGCAAACAATACAAACATACCGCATTTAAATTAACAACTACAGGCCTGAACACATGAATCTCCATATAAAATCCATGAGTTCGGTTGTTTTCTGAATCTAGATCTGCAGTGCACACACCGTTCATCACAAGCAAATTCCCAAGGCAAGTAACTCATACTCTGGCGACAAGAGTAGTTCCCCTTCTTTTAACGCAGTTTCTTCGACAACACTGACTGCAATCCGACGGTCAGTTTTCAACAATATTTCATTTTATAAACAGATCACACGCAACCAAATGCACACATCTCATCAATTTAAACAACATAAAGCGGTTTCATACACTATTTTCCCCAGAAAACTGAACTTCATACAGTAATTAACGTTGGAACACGGGTGCAAAAGTTCGTCTGCTAGTCCCATTTGACGAAAGAACATTTACTAAACGATACTAAAACATAAACAGAACACACAATATCTGCCTTTACCGCCACAGCA
>NC_090260.1:40623376-40625876 GCF_037325665.1 Littorina saxatilis | reverse complement strand
TGACTGCCTTGAGCAGCAACAACTGCCCGGCACCTTCTGGGCATGGACTGGATCAGATGCCGGATATCTTGCTGTGGGATGGTGTCCCACTCCTCCTGAAGTGCCTGCAATAGATCGCGGTGATTTGCCGGCGCTTCTTCTCGCCTGCGCACACGTCTGTCCAATTCATCCCAGAGGTGTTCTATCGGGTTCATGTCTGGCGACATGGATGGCCAGGGAAGCACCTGGACATGGTGGTCGGTGAGGAACTGGGTGGTGAGTCGTGCTGTGTGCGGGCGAGCGTTGTCCTGCTGGAATATGGCATCCTGGTCAGCCAGAAGAGGAAAGGCGTGTGGGCGCAGAATTTCCTCCACGTATCGCTGGGCAGTTATGCGCCCTTGGACGTGCACCAGGGTGCTCCTTCCAGCGGTATTGATCGCCCCCCACACCATGACGCCTCCACCACCATGAACGGGTGCCTCATCCACACAGTTGGGCGCGTAACGTTCGTTTACTCTCCGGTAGACCCTCCTCCGACCATCATGTCGCTGGAGCAGGAAGTAGGACTCGTCGCTGAACCACACGTGTCTCCAGTGATTCCGGACGGTCCAGCGAAGGTGCTGGTTGCCCCACTGCACTCGGTTCTGGCGATGGCGGCGGGTGAGGACAGCTCCTCTGTGAGGTCTGCGAGCTCTCAAACCAGCTTCATGCAGGCGGTTCCGCACGGTCTGGTCCGATAATCGGTGTGGCCCGGGGAGAGCCTGGACAGAAGATGAGGCCGACAGGAAACGATTCCGGAGGTGGCGGAGCCGTATGAAGCGGTCGTGAGCAGCAGTTGTCGCCCTTGGTCTTCCCGCTCGTGGCAAGTCAGCAACGGAGCCAGTGGCTTGAAACCTGACCCACAGTCTACTGATGGTGCTCTGGGACACGTGGAAGTGCCTGGCGATTGCACTTTGACTTTGGCCTGCTTGTAAACGACCCAATGCAATTTGGCGGTCTTCTCTGCTCAATCGGGCCATCTTTCGTCGCTGAATTGTCGTCTGATTTCTTTGTGGCGAACAATCCGCTTTTATGGGTTTTGAAAGACATGGTGAGAGCTCAATATTCCCCGAGTTTCACGAGATTACACTGAAGCATGACGAGTGGTCATGCCAAATGAGCAATTTTGACATTGTAGCCACTGATAACGCATGCGTCACGTGCAGAGCTCACTTGTGGCAATGGACGAAAGGTCGACGACCAGATAAACATTTTCTGCAGTTTGGTGGATATCCTTGTAGCCATATAACTAAATTATCCAAATATTACAAGCTATGCGTTTCTTTTTTTGAACAGTGTACGTTGGTGGGTTAAAGCCCCACTTCGCCTCACAGGATGTTTAACGATGACATCTTTCACTGAAACAGCAATACTTATCTTATGGGAAACATTCACAACAGCATTCAACAACATTAAATGACACTTATAGATCACTTGAATTGCTATATAACTCGCCACACACCAGTTCTCGTGGTTAATTCAACCCCCGAGCCATCGGGGTTAGGGTTATACATGATCAAGTTAGTCGTTTGCGATTTCAATCCTACTCTATATCTGCAAAAGCATGTCATTGTGCCCCTCTGAATTTAAAATACAATTCCAGCACAACTTTATAACTAGGGCGCCATAGAACAAATGACTGATAGTGACACAAAACAGAGTGGCGGCATCTTCAAAGAAACTGTAGCGGTTTGCGGGAAATTCGTCTGCTTTGGCAATGGTAAGATGCAGGTCATTTGATGTGATAGTCGCCTTGTTTCGGAAGTACTTTTGTATTCTCAATCTACACAGGCACAGCAACAAACGGTATCAAATGGTTGAAATTTCAGTTGACCGGCATTTAAAACAAACCAAAGTTGTATCGTTTCTGGATGCCCATTTCCCCGTCATCAATTCAAAAGAGCTGCAAGTTGCACACACCATTTCAAGAACAACACAAATATTGACACAACAATAGTAAAGACACACACACACACACACACACACAACCACACATCACACACACACTACCACACACACACACACACACACACACACATGCACTACCACACGCACTACCACACGCACACACACACACACACATACTAACATACACACACTAACACACACACTAACACACACACTAACACACACACACACTAAAACACTAACACACTAACACACACACACATTAACACACACACTAGCACACACACACACACACACACACACACACACACACACACACACACACACACACACACACACGAAATCTAGAAGGGGCTTGCTGGGAAGGCCTGTGAACAAATGACGTCAATAGCCTTCATGGAAGTCTATTAGTCTCGGCGAAAGGGAGGATTCTGTCCCTGTTGTGTACTTTACCTCAAGGCACTCTGTTTGATTACGTAAGAAAGGTAAAAGATGGTATGTGTGGCCATGTTGGCATACCGCACACAGCCTTCAGCCCCACAACGAGATCACGGGAAATGTTCAGTACATTTTG
>NC_090260.1:40539288-40623176 GCF_037325665.1 Littorina saxatilis | reverse complement strand
TCATACACGACCGCAAGGACGGTGTGTGGATCTTCAACAACAAAATACTAAAGACTATATGCTTCACAGGTAGTTTTGACACTTTATTGACTCATATGTACAACGGCTAGGCTGCTGCCTGCTGCTGCTGCTCATCCTCGCCCCCGCCCCCGGGCTGGTCATCGTCGTCGTTATTGTCTGACGGAGGACCTATGGGTACCACGGGCATTGCCCCCAGCATCTGCTTCTCGGCCTGTTTCTTCTTTTGACTGACGGCAGGCTCCAATAAAGCTTGTATGAACCCATCCGCTTGTTCTTCATCTTCGTCTTCCTCTTCATCGTCCGACTGTCTCTTGGGGTCGTTGATGGCCAGTGTCTCTAAGATATTGGAGGTGTCATACACGACGTCTCCGAGCAGGTCGTTCAAGGCGGCCATGTTCTCATCTATCTTATCTGCGTACTTGGAGATGCTCTTGGTAACCCGCTTCTCCTTGTTGATGGTCTGCTTCCTGGCTTGCTTGTAGAGTGTCTTGACCGCGTCTTTGACTAGTATCGTGGGCACCCCGCGGCCCCCGCATCTGGAGAAGCATTTGATAATCTGTTGAGCCTTCTGGAGCTCGATCTCCCTCTCTAGGTCAGCCTCGATGGACTTGAGGAGCTTCTTGTTCTTGGACGCCATAGTCATGGTGAGTTTTTGATGGGGGACTTACATATACTAATTAAATATACTAATAGCCTATAGAGTGGCGTGTGATAGGTATGATGTGTGTGTTTGCTAAAACACATCCTTTTACCCCCCCCCCCCCCCTACAGGTGCAAATATACATAAGACAGCTATTGTTGTTGCAGAGACTTGGAAAACCTTGAATAACCTGTTGTGTCAAAAAACGCCCTTGGGTTCTTCATATTTAAATATTGAAGCGAGGTTACCTCGGGGTTTATGGATAAATTCCCTATCACATGAAGAATATGGAAGAAGACGAATATGACAGTGGAGATGGACGACTTTGATCACCCTCGAAAAGACATTTGGATAACATACAGCAAGACAGAAAATTACGGGTGTCGCCTAGTGTACATCGTCGAAATACGGCCTATATCCAAGAACGTGGACATTTATTCAAAGGTAATACAAGATGGAATAAAACGTCTCGGGAGGACGTGCTAAGGGTAATATGAACACTGTGCACTGTACTCGACAGCGCTCTGGGGTGGAGAAGGAGAACAAACATATAGTACCAGACAGCGCTATAAAGACAATAATTAGCCTGTGTGGTACCCCTATTAACCCCTCAGGCCAGAAACAAATTTCACTGAAAAATATAACAAGGCTGGTAGTTTTCAAAGGATTAACCCAAAAGTCTCCCGCTCTGTTGTAATTTTATTCAACAACAATACATAGACCACATCCGTGGGGTCATTCAAATCATCAGGTACCTGCTGCGGGCAATACCGTAGATGGTCTCCCCTAGGTGCTGATTTGTGATCTTGTCCAACTCCCTCAGGTCAGCAACAGACACGTCCATGGTGCAATTGGCAGAGAAGACCGTAAGGAAATAAGGAGAACACTCTTCGACCTCGGGTACCCCGTCACAGCTGTCTTCTTCCTCGATCCTCTCGGGCTCATTGAACGTCTTCTCTGGTTTCTTGTTGGTGTCCTTGACAGACGGGAAGAAGGCGTGGATGCGCAGCTTCTCGATGCCTTTCTTGACGTAGTCAAGGACAGACATGGCCTCGCAGAGCATCTGCCTCCCGATGGTAGAGGTGAACAGCTTGACGCAGCACTGGTTGTCCTCGACCTCACGGGGTAGTTGCTTCTTGACCATCCCGTCGGTCTCATTCTCTGGGTCATCGTAGTACCACAAGTCCCATTCTGCGCTGTCAATGGCCTGCTGAGTAATACGGTCGCACAACTCCTTGTGTGCCTTCAACTTGCGGGGCAGTCTAGAGGCCAGCTTCTTCTCAGAGTACCAATGCAGCACGTTCCTGATCATGGCAGGCTTCTCGGCAAACAACGACTTCACAGTCACGTCCTCTTTCATCCACACAGGCCTGAGTGAATGGTTTGCAGAGGACGACTTGACCTCACCTACGCCAGTTATGGCCCCCTTTTCAAATTGAATGGGGGCGTCTTCGGGGCAGTCTCCCTCACCCGTGAAGAAGACGTAGTCGGGGGTAGTAGAGGATATCGGGAAGGACATCTTGCAAATCTTACCCGGAGCCTCGTGAGACACACCCTGGAGTGTCAGCCGGTCTCCGATCCATCGTTCTCCGTACTCCCCGAGCTCCTGATAATAGACCATCGGTCCAGACACAGTCCCGCCCTTGTAGCCCCCGTATTGCACGGGAGTGAGTTTCTCCTTGGTTATCGTCCCCATGGTGCTTGCGAGGTCGATAGAGTGGCTCGCCCCGACGGTCAGCAGCTTGAAGTGCTTCCACACCTGAATGTCTAACGAGTCATCGGATCTAGAGCGATCGTAGATCATCTTGATGAATTGCTTCTTGGTCTTGATAGTCTTCATGATGTCCTTGACAACGTCGTCGGCGTCGTTCATGTCTTTGATGTAGTCCAGAGTATGCTGGAAGAGCATATCTAGCAACGTCTCTGGCCTGTAGGTTGGCTTGGCTTGAATGCTACCCGCGTCACTCTCTTCCTGAGTCTCCTTTTCCTTGGGGGGTATGGCTTGACTCTCCTCCTGGGCATCGACCTCCGTGTCTGCTGCTTGGATAAAGAATTGATCCTCCTCCTGGGTATCAACATCTGTGACTGCGTCATAGACAGCCGGGTCTATAGTCTCCTGGTTGGCTTTTTGGGTAGTTTCAGAGCCGCTGGCGTGTTCTTCCGTGATACGATCTAATTCCGTCTTCTGAGGCTCGTCAATAGTGGCAAATAGTCTCTTGTGGGTCTTGGAAAACCCGATTCTCTTGAGCTTAGAGAGTGGTTGGTCTTCCTCGCCGTCGTCAGACTGCCTCTTGCAACAAAATGCGTTCAGCCTAACCAGCTTGGGTTTGGCTGGCGCATCTTCAAAGGCAAACGGGTTGCTGGGTGTTGTAGTCGGCGTAGAAGGCACATCGCAGGCATATTGACACGTCGGTATGTACAATCTCAGGGGGCGATCCGGCCTAACCAGTTTGGGTTTGGCTGGCGCATCTTTCAAGGCAAACGGGTTGCTGGGTGTTGTAGTCGGTGTAGAAGGAACATCGCAGGTATCTTCACACGTCGGTATGTCCAACCTCAGAGGGCGATCCGGCCTCAAGAATGGGCTGTCAATGGTGTCTGGGTCAAAGTTAGACTCGCAGCTGCTGACGTCTTCGATGTCCATTATGATTTTTGGCTCCAAAGAGAGAGATGAATGATCGTGTGTGTGAGAGAGAGAAACGGAATGATCGGGTTGGTCTCTCGCTCGCTCCTTATATCATAGTGCTCCTTGATCAGAGCGAGGTCTGTTGTATTAGCTGCTTCTCTGTTGTATCGGCCGCGGGTCTGTAGTATTTGCCTGAACTGTGTTGTACCGGATCAAAGTTGGTGGTAGTGGAGCGTTGTCTGTTGTAATAAGTAGATAGTAATAATGAGAGTACCACCCAATCTCATTCATTCTTTCCCCATCAATCGGCCCATACCACCCAAAATAGACACCATGATCCCTGCTTTGATTGTGTCACACACATGAGCGACCTCCGGGTATTTATACACACTGTCCATCTTGTGATTGACCCCCCCAAAGTGTTTGGTAAACAGCATGGTTGTCACCTCGAGGGGCATGCTCTCCGTCTTGTCCTCGGGTCGGATGTACGATAGCTTGTAGGAAAGGTTTCGCACCAGATTGTTGTGTGTCTCCCGCAGCTGGGTATCGTGCGACTTGTCTGAGGCTGACTCTACGGTCTTGTACTCCACATACACCACCCCAACCCGCGGAACATAAAACACCAGGTCGGCACGCCTGGACTGTTGTTTAACACGGTCGACAGACACTTCCTTGAAGACATACACGCGGGTGTCCGGGTCTACCCCGCCGAACAACTCTGCCAACTCCGAGTAGAGAACCCTAAACATCGCCAAGGAGTTACGGAGGTCTTTCACGGTCCTTATTTGCTTCCCGCAGGAACGTTGAAGACGGTCGTGTCGCTGTATCCCTCTGATCATAGGAGATGAAAAGGTCTTCGTCATCCAGGCCTTCCGGGGCATCTTCGGCTAAAAAGAACAAGGAAGATGAACCTCTCACACGGTTAGAGCACGTACGTACGCCAGTTGTCAAGTACGCTCTGGAGAATCTGTACGGGCACCCGTTTAATAACCAGACCGGCAACTACAAAGTCAAGAGAGTCAACCAGAGGTACGTTAGCGACCTAGCCCGGGAGCTAGACACGCACAACGTAATGGTGGTAAAGTCGCCTATGGGTAGCGGGAAGACGGCGATGTTTCTGAACGCCATCAAAAGTTACGACAGGGTATTGATCGTGTCTTGCCGCAGAAGCTACAGCTCGTACATGTGCACGGTTGTCCCCGGGTTGGTCAACTACCAAAACATCAAAGGGTCGATCTCTGCTGAAGAGCACCCGCGGGTCATCATTCAACTACAGTCTCTGAAGCGCATACGGGCCATCAAGACAGAGACCACATACGCCCAATGGGACCTGGTGTACATCGACGAGCCCAACGGGGTGTTCAACGAGCTGCTGTCACCCGTCACGGCAATGCAAGAGAGGAAAGACCACGCCAAGTACCTACGAAAGCTGGTCTCGAACATACCCACGGTCATCGTGACAGACGCCGGGTTGGCACCGTGGCACCTAGACGCCATTGACAAACACCTCCTGTCGGGTCTAACGAGATGCAAACGGGTGTGTGTGGTCAACGAGTACACTCACAAGACTCACCACATGAGGGTGTTTGACTCGTTGCTCATGAGCTGCTCCAACTACTCTACGGTGTTCTGCCCCAAGCTCAAAAAGGTGCTCGGCAAAGAAGAGGCGTACATCATGGAGGCCGAGAACTTCTTTGCCTCGAAGCACGGGTCGGCCGCCAAAGGCTTATTTGTGTCGCTGACTGACCGAGCCTACAGGGCGCACAAAGACGATCACGACGGGGACATGGGGGCGTACTTCAGACACCTGATGATGGAGCGCGGGGAGAACGCCATGGTGCTGTGCAACACAAGGAACCAGGCTAACCTTATGGCCGCCTTTGCCAACCGTCTGGTCGGTGAAGACAAGGTTGTGGTACTCACAGGCAACACCGCGGCCGAGGTCAAACAGTCGTTCATGGCTGACCCTCAAGACGGGTTGAGGGGTAAGCGGGTGCTCGTTCATACCACTTGTGTCAGCGTGGGCGTTGATTTCAACTTTGACTGGGCTACGGAGACCTTCGTGGTGGTAGACAGGTTGACCTGCAAGCACACTCCGTGCGTCATCGATATTTTCCAGGGTCTCGGGAGGAACCGCCGGACAACTACCATCAACCTGTTTGTGCACAACCGCAGAAAGCCTTTGAACAAGCAGCAACTAATGGAAGGGGGGATTGCTGCTGACCACATGATCATGGTCAAGCTGGACGCCGTAGACGACGGTACGCTGTGGCGGCCGTCGATCTGGAGCGATTTCCAACTACAGTCTGACGTGATGGAAGACTCTCTGGACGCTGCCGTGTTCAAGAGCAACAAGCTGGAGAGGTCCTTCAACAAGTCCCCGAGGCTGTTCTTTGACGTGCTCGTGGGTTTGCTCAACTCCACATCTCTCAAGGGCGACATAGAGTACAGACCACCCACGTGGGAAGCCTCTCACGAGTTCCTGACCAAAGAGTCTCATGTGGAGAAGGCTGTTGAGGCCTGCAGGTTGCTGTTTGCGAAGAACATTACCAAGTACACTACGTTGACCCTTCAGAGCTTCAACGAGATCTTCCGAGGCAAGCCCAGCGCAGACCGCAAAGACATTTTGAGGGACATTGTGGCTATCTTGGGACTCTTCAAGGGAGATTTCGCCTCTTCGTTCTTTGTCCTGAGACACCTCAACAAGCATTTGCTCAAGCAGTGGGCCATCAAGTACAGCAAACTTCAGTATATCGAACCCACGGGCGCGGTCGACATGCTGAAGTTTGATGACGAGGCGGCCGCTGTGGTTGACCCAGACGAACTCATCATCAAGGTTAAGAAACGCCTCTTCAGGAACAACAGGACTACTTCGCTGAGGACGTATTCAGACTTTGACTCTGTGGTCGAACACTCCCATGCCATACTGGATGGACAACACGCGGACGCAGACAGACTCCAAGCTCTTACACGACTGCTGGTGGACGAGTACGAAATCAGCATGAGTCGTCATAAGGTGCTCAAGAGCATCGCTCAAGCGACCGGGATGACGCTTTACACCGAGTCCGGACAAGACCCCAGCGAGTCTCGATTCATCATGCCAACCGTTCCTCTCAAGGCAGACATACACAAGATGGCAGCGCTCTTGTTGTTATGAATAAACAAAACAAAATATATTTGTGTTTCTATTTACAATTTAATTCTCGAGGGAAAACCAATAGACAACAATAGACAACAATACATGATCCCAACCCGTGGGACACAACAATATATACATGAACCCAACCCCAATATCCCAACCTGTGAGCAAATGTTCAAACAGTGTTCAATTGCGCTTCAAGGGGGCTGTGCAGCATTTAGCATGGATGACATAGCCACAAAAGACAGAATTGCACTGATACAAGAATTTATTGTCTCCGTTATACCCAACGGCTGTCTGTAGAGGGGTGGGCTTGGAAAGTTGGACGTTGATGGTAGCCGCCACCTTTAGCATAGCATCTGGTTGAGGAGACACGTACACCGGAGGGTCCTCTTCTCTGTCCGGGTAAGCCTCAGGAACGTGTTTGGAGCAGGAGCACACCTTGGAGCACTTAATAAACGGAAGGTCTTCAGACTCATAGTCAATGTCCAGAGGATCGGTACAGGTATAACACAAGTACACTTGTGTTCCCCACTCGGGGGTAGTTAGCGGCAAGTCTATTTGATACACAGAATGAGACACGGTTTTGTCCTTTAGGGTGTCAGCGATGTGGGTGAACGTGCCGTAGGAGCTGGTGATGGTGTGGAATGCGAACGTCTCCGACCCCCGTGGTAAGAGAAAGCTCGGTACAAAGCCCATGTTGGCGGGTGGCCGGTCGTCCCCATACTCGTAGACTGTACCCGCCAGTAGATTCAGGTCTGCGCTCTCTAGGTCATCCACGACAGCCGTGTACTTGTCTTGGTCCCTCTTGGTCATGTTGGAGAAATTGCTGGCTATCTTGCTGCCCTCTACATATAAATTGTCGGTGTAGTACAAGTTAAACGCCTTGCTCTCGTGTTGCTTCTTATTGTACTTCCCGGCAGCCTTCTTCGCGTTCAAGTCTATACCGATAGACGCGACGCAGTCTTTCAGATGTCTGTCAGCGTGAGCCCGTGGGTCTTCTTTTATGTCTACCCACAAGACGCCGCACTGGTCGCAGGTTGAGGATATAAGTCGCTCCACGGACGCGGCTATCTCGTTTGTGTCGACCAAGCTGGTGTTGAGGCAAGACTGGCAATACTTTTTCTTGGCTGGTTCATATTTAGAGGCTTCGGGCTTGCGCTTTATAGACCCACACCGTAGCCTGTCGGGACATATGTAGGTGCGAACTTTTTTCTGATGTTCCATGGCTGGCCGGCCAAAAGCTGCAGCGAGTGTATATATACTCACGGGAGTGGTAACAACAGACCTCGAGCTTATTCGACAGACTTGACGCCAATACCACAGAGGTCGCTCCAGTACAACAGACCTCGGTCTGCCAGAGTATTTGACTGCCCCAATCTAGTCTAATACAACAGACCTTGCTCCGGTCAGTGGAGAACACAACAACAATGACAGACTTTAAACATGACGCGTTTGACCCGCCCAGGGAAGTTGACATAGGAAATTTATCATTTGACAATATCCCAATCACAAGCGACTCAGAGGAACTGTTTGACGGTGAACTAGACAACAAAACTGCCCTAGAAAAGTTTACCAAGTCAGTTGTGCCCGTAATTCCTACCCCGAGGTTTGACCCACTGCCCCCACCCAAATACAAGTCGTCAGAGACAACTCTCAAGCTGCTTGTGAAGCTGGTCGCCTTAGAGGTCGTACTGTCTTGCGTGCCTATCTTGTTTGGCTTGTACGGGGGGGACTACTACATCGACAAGGCCGCCACCTTCTGGGACCACCCCACGTGGTCACAATGGAGGCACATGTTCTGCTTCGCCATGGTCCTGTGCGCCATAATCAACGGGGCGTACATCGTTGCTCGACGGGTGGACGACACTCCCTTGTGGAGCAAGTTTGCTATACTGGCCGCTGCCATCACGGGTGCCATATTACACACGGCGGGAGAGACCAGATTAGAGGTGATAATACCCGCGGGGATGGTTATAGTCCTCGTCTTTCTACAGCCCATCTACTCTCAGACCGCGGCGTCCCTTTTCATACCCGCAGGATGTGTTCTGGCAATAACAATGTACGCTATCGTCTACAGAGGCGTGGTGGAGTATGCCCAGTGGAGACAAACTAAACAGAGCGACGTATACCTGGACATAACCACCATACTGTTTTGTATGTGCGTACCCGCAGCCGCTATGTGCCTTCCGAGCATCATCTTGGTGGCCAGCTTCAACAGACAAAACCTCAAAGACACCCACGTGCTAGTGTTTGAAGTTGTCCTCATGGTAGTTATGTGCATTGCAAGCTCCATACCAACGAATATTAGTTAGATGGATCTTTTATTTAAGACAAACAAGACAACAGAGCGCCAACAACAATAATGTCTATGGGTGACAATATCGTCTTCGTAGCTACTATGGCCGCAAACTTCATCTCAGTCACTGCCGCTATGATTACCAGCGTGTTTATCATTTTGGCCCAATAGGACGGCCCTGAAGGTACCTCCGGCCTTGCCCCAGAGATGTATAAAGTCGGTCATGGCCGTCTGGATTGTCTCTGGGGCTGGAGCGGGCTTCCTGGGTTTCAAAACTTTACCCTTGGGCTTGGTGGGTACCATAAACTCTTGGATCACCGTCTGAGTAGCAGTCTTTGGAGGCGGTATATCCTTTTTAGGTTTCAGCACTTTACCCGCGGGTGGGGACGAGAAACTGGTCATTGGGGCTTGCTTGAGTTTATTTTCTTTGGGGGCAGCAGTGCTCTTTGTCACAGCCTTGCGCGGCTGTCTGGGCTTTTTGGCTGCGACCGGTGCGGCCTCTTCAGCAGCGGGCCTCTTTCTCGTCTTTGTCTCCTCTTCCATCAGCCAGTCGCCCTGCAAGAACCTCTTCATCACCTTCGCGAAAGACGCCGGTTTGTACTTCTCGGGCTTGGCGCCGGCCATCTTAGCAAAGTCATCTGGAGTGAATCTGTCGGGATAGAACTCGCCCCAGATCAGAGCTTCAATCACCTCACAGACGCCTTGGCTGAACTTGCCCCGTAGGATGGTCAGGATCTCCTTCATGATGTCAAATTTGATCTTCACGACGTGCTCCCGGCCGTTGCAAGACTGCGTCAGAATGTCACACAAAGACCAGTCCTTGTCTCCGTCCTCGGGGTAGATGGCAACTTGTCTTATGTGAATTTTCTCAAAAATAAAGCTTCCTCCATCCCTCAGCATGGACTTGATCAGCGTTTGTTGTTTAGACCCGGCCCTGACCTTCTTGAGGCTGATCGAGCAGGGTTTGGCGATGCTCTTGGGGTCGACCAGACCTTGCTCGATGGGCGCCGCAACGCGTTTCCCCAGGTAGTTGTACAGCTTACACACCAGGTCGTGCTCGTTCCAGCATGACGCGCAGGTGTTAACAAACTCTTCGAGGATAGTCTTGGTCATCGGTATGGCGGACTTGTTGTGCATGCTCAGACCTTTCGTCAATGGTTTCTTGGTAGCGCAGTTGTACGCCGTGTATTTCTTCATAGACGGTAGAGCCATGGGACACAGCGACTTCTTCTCCGCGTCTAGCTTCAAGGCCGCGGTAGACAAAGCCGGTGCAAGCAACTGGAACAGCTCTTGGGCTATGCCGCCTCCGGAGTTTCTGATGGCCCGTGGGTCGTTTGTGTCCTCCACCGGGTAGTACTTGTCGTAGATCGTGACCTTGAAGTCGTCGTAAGACATGCTGAAGATGTCAAACTTGCACTTCGCATACATCTCCTCGGGGGTCATCTCGAGCATCTTGAACACGTCCATGCTGCGTAAGAAAGAAAAGCAAGAGTCCGTGTCTCCGTATATCCCCTCCGCCCCGACCATCTCTCTGAGTTGCTTCGTCACCTTTTGGATGCTCCTGCGGCCCACCCCGGTGACCGTAGCCTGGAACCTCGGGTTTATGACAGACTGTATCACACCGTACCTCGAGTTGATGTTGACCTTCTTGGCCGTGCTCTTGTTCAAGTGTTTCTTCCGCACCTCGGAGGGCAGAGAGTAGTCTTCCGCCTTGTGCTTGTGTACCACCCTCGAGTCAATTTCGGCCTTGAACTGATGGTTTTGGATCGAGGTCACGTTGCGAGCGAAGAACATGCAGTTCCTCGACAGGTACTCTGGGTAGTCTAGGAACTCGACCCAGTCGAACTCGTCATCCTCTTCTCGGGTAAAGGACACGTGCACATACTCGTCTGTCATCACCCGTGCGGCCTCTTCGCGCGTTGACAAGTTCCTGTGTTTTTGGATCACCTCGACGCAGTGCATGACTTTGGCCAGAGAGATGTTAGTGTCGACCCCGAGGTTGATCGCGCGCATTCCATTGGGGTACTGGCTCTGAAAGTCGAGCACGCACACAGGGTTCACCAGGTTGAGCTCGGCGCCGTTGAAGATAATCATGGCGCCATCGTAAGGTAAGAACTTGAGCTTGATGCCCTCGGGGAATGCGTTGTTGATGATGCGCGTCACCGTCCGTGGGGCCACTCCTTGAGCCAGGGTCCTCGGGTACTCTCTCGACGCCCTGGCGGCAGCGATCAGTCTTTCGTAATTGGTTTTTATGAACGTATCAAGGACGGCGGCGATCACCCTGTCTGTCTTGTGGTTCCTCTTGTATTCTTTCCACACGAGGTCAGCCGTCTCTGACACAGGGGACATGCACCGTCGTACCTGCACTACGTACTCGCAAAAGTTCTTTAGTCCGGTCACCTTCTTTGGGCAGCCTTTGACGAGCTCGGTGAACTCGCCGACCAGCTCTCCGAACGACCTCCAGTCAATGTCTCCCTTAAACAGGTAGAACAGAAGCATGTAGGCGTCGACCGTGGAGTAAGGGGGATCCGTCGGCTTCTGGCGCTTCCTCTGGTGACTCAACATCTGCCTGACTGTGTCCTCAGTCAGCGGAGCGTCCGGCATGTTCGGGAGGGCCTTGTAGAGCGTGTTACACTTGCAGTGGCTGTTTGTAAAGTCCACTAGGAGCTGCATCGTCTCATCCATCTTAGGCACGGCCGTCCTGTCGTGGATACACCTCCCGAGGTCGTCCACGATGGCTTCCGTCAGCACCCGCTTGGGTCTCAACTTGCCCTTGCGGAGGAACCCGTTCGAATGAAACTGCACGTACGTGGTTGTCTGGGCGGTCATGGTCTTTTGTCTGGACACGGACATGTTCCACGGGGTCGACACGAGCTCTTCCAGCTCGATAAACAGCTCAAAGGCATCGAACCTGTCCTTCTCGTACAGCTCTGTCGTGATGACCACGTCGAGGAGCGCATACTTGAAGAAGTCTATGTGACGCCCGTAGTACAGTTTTGGGATGTCCGTGTGGGCGACGCCTTCGAGCTTGCACCCGTCAATCTTCTTTGCCGCGCAAGCGTCGTTCAGAGACGTATCGTGGATGAGAAATAAATCGATGCTCAGCATGCACGGGAAAGAGTCGTAGGCCACCTCCATGACCGATGAGGAAATCAAGCCCTTGCAATGCTTGCCGTGGGGACGCAAAAATTGCGACGGGTCCACGTTCCTCAGAGGGTCACGGTTGTTGATCTTGACCTTCGAGGTGAGATGGTTAAGCGCCCCGTGGAACGTCTCCTTGTGCCTGTTGGCGATGCTGGACCTGATCAAGAACTTGTTGTCGAACCCGTGGCCGTTGTAAGACACCAAGAAGTGCGGCTTGTGGGTGATTAAGAATTCCCTGAAGGTGGCCACCAGTGAGGACTCGTCGTCGCTCATAATGACCCTCATGAGTGGCAGCGGTTTCTGCCCCGGTTTGCGGAGGTCACCCAGAAGTAGGTTTGGGTCTATCATGCCACCCAAGGGCATGGTGCTCTGCCACGCTAAGTCTGGTATTATCTTCTGGGTAAACATGACGAGCTTGTTCATCTTCCCACCACTGTTTGTAGACACCGTGATGGTCACGATCTCGTCCGGTATTTTGTTTTTCAGGGTGTTGTCCACCGTCACCGTCTCTATGTCATACACGACACTCTTGCACTTCTGGAGAAATTCTACCATGTAGCGATCGTCATCGTCGTCGCACCCTTTGATGAACGGCAGGTCTTCCGGGGGCATGAACGTCACGTATTCTTCATGTACCATAGACTCCTTGGTAAACACCCTCGCGGGTAAGGCCCCCATGTCGAGTTTTGCCAGGTCAATGACCTTAGGGGTCCTTATGTTCGTTCCCTCGAACCTGTCCGTAGGCTTGCACTTCCTACACAGAGGCGTCTTATCGTCGGTAAATCTCTTGGCGCTCATACCCGTATGGCACACGGAGCACTTCATCATCGACGTCTTGAAGACAAACTCATCGATCAACCCGTGGTGGTTGTCGTACCAGTCGCATTCTGCCTTCTTGCCCGCATGTACCTTGAGGATATCCGCGGATATAGCGCTGTGAGCCTCCTTCTCGTTGGCAAACTTGACCGGCGTGACCCTGATAGTCTTGTATTTTTGTGCCCCCAGGGTACCCAAGATATCTTTCTCGAGGTCATACGTGTCAGTGTCCGCCAGGTTCCAAATCTCCCCGTCTTCGCTTTGCTTGTAGACCGTATACCCCGGATCTATACACATGATCTCGAGGATCCTTTTGGTCACCAACTCTCCCGTAGAGTCGTCTATGGGGTGGGCCAGCATGGACACGCAGGACACCATGGGATTGAGAGACGTCGTCGCGTGTCTTTTGAGGTCTTTTGCGGCGCTTTCTTTGGGCCATTTTTTGATGATGTCTGTGAGGGCGACCGACACCGGGGTCTTTGAGTACACAACCGCCTTCATCTTAAAATAGCGACTGTTGCGATATAGACGTTAGTCTCCATTATATAGTAGTTACCACCAGACCGAGGTCTGTGGTATTTGTCTCGAGTCTGTTGTATCAGCGTGGGGGCTGTTGTAGAAATATGTCTGTTGTATCAGAGTGGGGTCTGTTGTAGTAAGACTATATATATAAGGCAAATAACTTTACTTGCATTTTTAATTTTCTCAAGCGTGCACGGGTGTATGTGCTGAGCTATTCCCGTGAGCAACGACAGATACTTCTTCCTCTTCTCCCTCAGAGGCGTCCTGAAGTAGAGTCCCGGCTGGCCTCTTTAACGGTGAAGGTCCCTCAATAACCGTCCCCAAGAGGTGTTCCATCTCGGTCTGCCTCTGAACAACGTCGAGTTTGCGCACAACGTCCTTGGCCACACCCTTGGAATTGATGTTGATGGCGTCCATGATGTTCTGCTGGGTGACTGTCCTGGTCTTGGCGTCCATGTAGTCCTTGAGTTTTTGCCTGAGCCCCTCGTCCATGACGGCCGCTGCGTCCGAGAAGAGTATATTGTGAATCTGCTGGATTTCGTCCGTGACCCCGCGGGCCTCGAGCAAGTCGTCTTCGTTGGCGTCTAGGGTGATTATAGAGTGGTCTGCGGACAACAGAGCCACGCCTTCAATCTCGTTGTGGGTCGCGATCTTGCGACGCAGACACCGCCACAAGCATGACATCGTTGTATTCCTGCCTGATTGTCTCTCACGGGGACAAGACAAATATGGCCAAGATGGCGATCAATACCTCAAAGAGGTTTAGCCTGATGTTCTTTTTCAAGCACTCTGCGCCCGATACCAGTCGCCCGGGAGTGACTTTGCTCTGCAAGTGCTTTTCCAAGACCGACGTTGCCTTGAAGACGATCTACACCAAGTACTTTACCACAGAAAACGACTTCAAGGCTTTTATTGGCACAGACCCAAAGGGAGTGTTTGTCAACGAATCTGAGCTGACCCTAGTGGATAACGTTTTGTGGGTCAAGAACGTGGCTAGAGAGGTTGGATCAACGGCGAGTTACGTGGTCAACAAGACTCTGATACTCACCCAAACAAATATCTTCTTGGCATTGAACAGGAGCTTGGCAAAGTGCGGCTCAGACCCGGTCAAGTGGTACCTGTTTACGGCGGCCAGACTGCTCGTGGGCGACACAGATGAAATGCCTTACACGTTTCCCAACCTGAAGGCATTCCTGAGTCACTACTACGCGGCTTCCAAGTGCATCAAACAGACCCACAGCGACCTTTCGGACGACGTCTTCACGGTGTACTCGAGAATATTTGGCGGGCCAAACATCTTCCGGTACATCGACCTCGCCTGTGAGACGGTGTCTGCGGCTATCTTCGCCACGAGACGCCTCGAGGAAATCTATGACAAGTACAACTCTGACCGCCACACTGTCACCTGCAACAGCGTCTCCTACGCCAACCTGGAGTACTTTTGCTCTATGGGCGACAGGTTCGGGTCTATCCTTGACGTCCTCATGAGCGACGAGAGCCAAGACGATGACCACGTCACGGAGTACAAGACCAGGGTAGCGACTGTCATGGACAGCGGGGCCAAGTACATCCGAGAGTACATCAAAGAGACGGTCAAGTACGACAACTACGACCCAGACAGACATACCGGGTACAAGTTTGACCCTACCTTCGTGGGTTCCCACGGGACGACCATTCCATCCACGTGCGGCCAGATGAGCAAAGAAGTGCTCAAGAAGGACCAATTCCCCAACAGTCTTTCCAAGTGCATCAAGGGCACGAGCGTGCACCAAATCTCTCACCTGTGCAACTCAGACAGGCGCATGATCATGAGCCAAGAGCCGGTCAAGGAGCTGCTGCGAGAACGCCACGGGGTGCCCACAGACACGGCTTTCGTCGGGGTGCAGGTGCCTCGGGGGTTCCAATTTGCCCGTCTGCTCAACCCCCAGCAGCTCGACAAGGGGTTTGTTACTGACCCCGTCATGAGGTCTATCAAGACCCACGTGGCCAAGCCGTCCATGATGACCTACAACCGATACAGCAAGGAGCTCAGCAACGCCCCCAAGCTGACTTTAAACGAGGTCATTAACCCCAACATGACGGTGTTCACCTTGTCAATCGATCTTGACGCCAAGGAACTGGTCAAGCAGTTTTACAGCTCGACGGTGCGAGACACATGGTTTGAGCGCGAGACTGTCCTGAGGATCATGCGAGACACAATGAGAGAGTACTTGACGGTGACCTCTGAGGAAGAAGAGTTTGTGTGCAGCTCGTGCGAATCCCGACCCGACTCTGCGGACGTCAACAAGGTCGGCTTGAGGGTCATATACAAGTTCAAACGGCTTGTTTTTAAGAACACGTACGTACTTGACAGGTTCGTCGAGGGGTTCAAGTTCTTCCTTTCTAGACGAGCTCCGTCCCTGGGGTATGCCATCGATGACGTCATGTACACCAACTCTGCGGGCATGTTGAGACTGCCCGGCATGTGGAAGGTGACCTCGGGCAAACCCTCGAGACAACTCGTGGGTCTGATGGACAAAATGTCAAAGTCGTTCGTGCCGTCCTACGGGCTGATTCACCACAAACACACATTTTTGGCCTCTGAAGGGTCCGTAAAGGTGATGACAGACATCGGCGACATCAAGTCTCTGATAAAGACCCCGAAGGACGCCGAGTACATGCTGCTCAAGACCAAACACAGCCGGAAGAGAAGGTACAGACAGACAGACATGGGCAACAACTTCACAGAGTTCTTCAACAACATCCTCGATGACACTTTGATGCCAGCCATACACGCTCAAGGAGGAGGCATCAAGGCTGAACGGTTGACGTGCGTGAGGAGACGGGTGGTGGGTGACCGTGAGGAGTACTCGCTGCACCCCACGATACACTGGTGCACGCTCAAGAGCCACCTCTATCCTCAGGGCAACCCGTGCCGTTATTTCATCGGTCTGCGGGTAAACGACACCTTCTGTCTGGGCATGATGTGTTACGGATGCGGGTTTCACGGAAATATCTATGAAGGTTTGTTGCCCGTGGGGCAAAATGTACAGAAATAAACGCTCACACCCTATACTTGTTGTTGTTGTAGTTGTTGTAGCATGAATGAGAGTCTAAGTGAGGTAAGGGCAACCTGACAAAGTTCCACGCTGACAAAAAGGACACTAGATACACATCCATACCGTCACACACACATAATTATGATATATAGTTTTTATTGAACAATAACCAATACTAAGTCAGGCAATGTGATCTCGTGGGTCTCACGTGTTTGCCCATCATGTTGAGAGGGTTTCAATTGTCGCCCATCAAGTTGATAGTTCTGGCGCACAGATATGTCTTCTCGTTGGTGTTGAAGCAGGTCATTTCCTCCACCGTGAGGGCAGCAGAAGAATAAGAAGATGTCTCCGCACAAGGTCAGTTTAGGTGTCCGTCCGGGGATTTCCACCACAAGTTTTATTTACACAAATGTACACACGAGGGGTACGTTTTGTGTTTCAATTTGTTTAATGTTAGTCTAAACAGACCCCAGAGAGAGCCTGCACGATTTTGACCACAGCCGCTCTGTCACTCTCACACAGGCTGTCTAGTATAGCCCGGTTGGTAAACAGCAGCTTCCCGTCCAACACACCAGCGGCGTATGACTGCTCGCAGGTCTCTTTTATACCACGCATCGCGGCCTGATACTCTCCAGGCAGCACATAGAATAGGATGTTCTTCCTGCGACTGTCATCCGCAGAAAAGACGCGCATCTTCTCCCTCAGCACGCTCCTGGTCCGTATCACGTTGCACCCTCCGAGCAGCACCAGAGCATACCCGTCAGCCTCCTTGTATTTGCTGTGCCGTATCCTTGTACAGGCCCTAAAGCATCCCGCGACAGTAGCCGGTTGCGTGTTTCCGGCCGTTATCTCAGAGACGTGCAAAGACAAAAATACTGGTTTTGCGTCCGCTCCCTCAGACGCAGCCTCCTTCACCTTGTGCCCGTGCTTGTAGACATACGCGGCCAGTTCAGACTCGTCCGGCTCTGTCACCTTTAGCACGGCACACCCCACCCTCAGGTGGTTGTCTCCAGGGTGCATCTTGGTCTGGATGGGCCGGTTAATGACCAGGTGGTTGTTAAAAGTAGCCTTCAGACACTCCTTGTCGCAAATAGCCAGCAGACGGGCTGCTTCTGTCTGCTTGTGGGCCAGTTCTTCCTCTTCTAGCTTGATCTCGGTCTCGATGGCATTACTCTCTGCCTGCAGGCGCGACAGCTTCTCCTTTTTGGTCTCCATCCGTGACGCTGCCAGCTTCATCTCGGTCTCGATCAGCTTTCGCTTGACGGCACCATGTCCGGCAGTCAGGTACCCCTCGAGAGACTCGTCGGCGGGTGCGGCGACCGTAGCCTCAAAGGTCTTCTTGCCGACTTGTTCTGCGTGGGCTGCGGCTCGTCCGTTCAGAAAGTACTCGAAGCACCTGGACATCAGATCACCCATAGATCGAGCGACTGGAGAGGTGCAGTTGCTCAGCGCCTTGCAAATGTAGCCTTTGCGAACAGCCACCAGGGCGTTGCCGGCCGGTTTGTATGTCAGAGGATTGTAGATGAAGCTGTCGGGAATGTCCGGCAGAGTCTCGGCGTTGATCATCTGAGGGGCTGCGTCGTTGTACAGACGGATGTTTTCTGGGTCAACGGTGGACATGCGTTTCATCTGTCTTGCGGCGTTGTTCTCGTCTGCGATAAACCCGAGATCTTTCATCGCATCCACAGACACCAACAAAAAAGCATTATCTGCCTTGTCGCTGGTGCGACCCGCAAAGGCATATAACCACTCCACGATGGGTATGCAATTTTTTTCCTTCTCGGTCAGGTTCAACTCAGTCATGACTTTGTCCGGAATAGCCACAGAGGTTGCGTTGGATGATGAGGTAGATTTCCTCCACCGGACGAATTCTTCCCCATCACCCAAACCACCTCGAAAAGTAACGGCCGAATTTACCTCAACAGGTTTCAAAACCCATCCAAAAGCGCCCTTTAGGTCGTCTTCATACACCTGGTACCGTTCTCCAACAAATATCCTGACGCCCCCTGGGACATCTGGCGCTAGAGATGCCTTGGTTATCTTTGGGGATAGATCCATCACTTCCCGCACGGCCACGAGTGCCAGTTCGGGTGGTACGCACACGAAGGTTTTCCCTTTGCCTCCCGGCCGTATATCAAACCGTTTTCTGGGCCCGGACGTAGCCACTCCAGGAGATACCCCAGCAAAACGCGCCAGCTCCATGTTTTTTGATTGCACACGATCCATAATAATTATAGCAGTTCTCTTTATGAAGAGGCTATCGTGTAAGTGACAAAATGAAGGTCTTACCTTGGCTAATATAGGGGGTTCGATATCACGTGACTACAACAGACCCCGTGCTGATACCACAGACCCCGTGCTGATACTACAGACCCCGGGCTGATACTACAGATCCCGGGCTGATACTACAGACTCCGCTCTGATACTCCTCTGCTGCTGATAGTACTCCCGCTTGCTGCGGTCTGCCGAGACCCCACGGTTAATCGCTGGGATGCAGCTCCCTGTCAGGTTTGTAAAGCTAATGGTATGGAATATTTTTCCTTTTCGGTCAGGTTTAACTCAACCATGACTTTGCCCGAAGTAGCCACAGAGATTGCGTTGGATGATGAAGTAGATTTCTCCTGCCTGGCGAATTCTTCCTCATCACCCAAACCACCTCTAAAAGTAACGACCGAGTGTACCTGACTACAGACCTCGGGCTCATGATGTGTTACGGATGCGGGTTCCACGGGAATATCTGCGAGGGTTTGTTGCCCGTGGGGCAAAATGTACAGAAATAAACGCTCACACACACCCCATAGTTGTTGTAGTATGAATGAGAGTTGTTTTTGGTTTTATTTACACAAGTTCTATTTACACGTTGTTTTTGGTTTTATTGACATAAGTTTTATTTACACAAATGTAGACACGAGGGGTACAATGTTGTCCTTGACCAGCATAAAGGCGAATAACACGAAATCCCGCACGCTTGTCCCCTCGACGGCATAGACTATAATGGCCAGTAGTAGTCCCACGAGTAGCGCCCGGATGATTTTGGGGATGACCGGTAGGCTCTTCCAGTCATAGATGTACGGTGCCAGCGTCAGCATCCCGCGGTTCTCGTAGGACGCGCACAAGACAGCGTCCACACACTCGCCCGTGGGATAAGAGTCGATGATGCTCATCGCATCCCGAGAGGTGAACACCTTGCAGGCTGGCCCCGCCCCGTCGTAAGAGTAAGTCGACCCGTCTAGTACACTCAGACGACAGAAGTTCTGGTCCGCGATGAACTCTGCCTTGATGACCGAGTTTGACCCGAAGATGTCAAACAGCTGCTTCACGGGTATCTCCTTGTGCACCATGTTGCTCACCTCTGCCGTGTACACCGTGTGGGGCCCGGCGGAGATCTCATCAAAAGAGATCTTACCCCCACGGGTGTCATAGGCAGTCTTGCTCTTGTTTTTTCTCTGCACGAGCATGGTTGCGTCGATCTCTAGACCTTAGACCCCCAATAAATACTCACGACCCCGCTTGGACTTTACTGAGTATGTACTGCACCTGAGACTTGAACCGTTTGTTGCGCTTGACACCCCCCATGGTGTTTTTGAGAGACTTTGCGCAAACACACTGAATGACGGCGGAGACCACGTCAAGCGTCTGCTGGGTAATTTTAAACCCGTCAAGAATCTCGTAGACCTGTCCCAGAAGATCTACGGAAGGCTGCTCGGGGTTGTCCATGAAGTAGTTGACAAACGCGATCTTGGCCATTTTTTTAGCCTCAGGGGTGTAGTCAAACAGAGATGTCTGGTGCTTACGCTTGCGACTCTTTGGTGCCTTGAAGGTTTGCTGCTGTAAAGTGTCATTTTCTTCCCACATGTCTTCTAAGGTATCGCTCTGTTGTTGTTCTGTGCACAGCGGATCATCGTATCTGTAGTCTGTCCCGTGAGACATTTCATACACGGATTTGTCATACTCCATACCTCCCCACGGGTTTTCTCCAAGTGGTGCTATCATCTCTTCTTGAGTATCGTGTATAACATACTCGCTATTGTCATGCCGGTTAATGTACACGGTCATATCTTTGATGTTGAGAGCGTCTTTTACCCACGGGGGTATGTCCAGCAAGGTATCCATTGTGTTATGACAGTTCGGGGGACCCCAGAGCCACGAGAAACTTGATAAACTGTTCGACACGTTCCCTCTTGCTCCCAGAAGATTGGTCCACGTAAAATAGATCGGCCTTCTCGAGGTACAGCCCGGTGACCTCTTCGATGGTCTGAGCCCGCTCAAACTGGTCGTTAAGGGTGTCTACGTCAACGTCTATCACCGCGTCTGACATCCCCGGGCTGTTGTTGACTAGGAGGTTTGATGTTGTTACAGCAACACGAGCAACACAGGTGACAGGTTCTCCCGGTGTAGTACAAGCAACGGAACACGGCCGTCAAGATCATAAGACCTAGTAGCGTGCAGAGACCTATGAGTATGTACACAAGCGGGGGTTCAGTCAAGAATGAGAAGGTTTGGCCCATGGTTCCTTTATTTATACTTACTCAATAATAAATCTTATCCGCCCACGTAACAACAAAGTCCGATCCACCGGAAGTCTTGATTTTTAGCCCGGCCAATGGTTGATCAAGGGTGTACCTCCCGTACAACGAACAAATACTGTCGTTGATCTTGAACTGTTCAGGCAGCCCGTACAGGTCGACCGGGTCCTGTCCCTCGGTGATCTTAAAGAAGGTGTCACACAGGGCGCATCTTCGCGAGCACGGGTCTTTGAGGAACAGTTTGATGTATGCTGCAGCCCGCGCGGTATACTCTGGAGCTCGAGGGAAGTAGAACCACTCAGGATGAGACACGTTGAGCCTGGGTAAAGGCTTGGGGTCTGCCTTGAAGGCATCCTTGACACACAGGGGGTTGTCGCACAGATGGTTGTCAAAGAACGTCTTAAGGTCATCCGTGGATACAGTGTCATCGTTCATCTCAGCTAGCTGTTGTCTTAAGGTCCGTCTCAAGGAAGCTAGACCGGGGAGTACAGCGCAGCACAGAGCATCCCGAGCTCTTTTGTCCGTGCTTAGAGGTGGTAGACACTTCTTGTACACCGGAGCCAAAAGGTCAGATTTGAACTTCTCGGTAAAGACTCGAGGCAATGTCTGGTCCTCGACAGACTCCCGCATGCTTTCCAGGCATCTTTCTGCATCGGTGTTTAGGTCAGTCCCGGCTTCTTGGTTAGTTATCACTATCGACCCGTCGGCGCATTCCACCAACCGCTTACAGTGGTTGGCCAGCCCATTGACGACGTCGTTAAGCTTCGACACAGCCTGCAAAGTAAGTTCCTTCTCCATCTAGTAATGTTTAAGTGACTCTCTTCCTTCTCTCTTTTGTTTAATATATACAAGGTGTGCGGACCGAGGTCTGTTGTCGTCCAATCAAAGCTAACTAATCCCCACCGTGTTACAAATGCTCGTGAGGGCGTCCACCTCGACGCAACGTTTTAACTTGCTGTTGTCCCGCTTTAGAGCCTCGATCTTGTCCAACAGCTCGCGCAACTCAGCCTGGTGGTGAGACTCCGCAGCTCTCATCTTGACGTCTGTGGCGTCCTCGAGGTCCATCAGCTCCTGTTTAAGCTGTCTGATTTGCCTCATGCGGTTGCTGTCAGAGATTTCGTCTGTGCAGGTCTTGTATATGTCTTCTAAGGCGTCCTTGTGTTGCTCCTTGAGGTTGTCAATCTCTATCTGATGATCCTGTTTCATCTCTTCTACGACTTTCTTGTTACGTTGCATTTCTTCCTCAAGGGCGGTTTCGCATTCCTGTTCATACTCCGCGATTTGCTTGTCAAAGGCCGACTTGGCGGCAGCAAGCTTCGTCTTGATCATGTTCAAGTTTTGCTCGTGGGCCTCATTGACCGCGTCCAACTGTTCCTTGTAAGCGTTCTTTACCTTTTTAATATCCGCGCCCGCCTCGTCTTTTGCGTCCTTGAGTTGACGAGCGTAATCTTTCTTGAGAGATTCCAGCTCACCTGTCAAGTTGGCTACCTTCCCGTTTGCCACGTCTAGCTTCGAGGTAACTTCTTCCAGCTGGTTCTTGGTGCCCGCCACAGTCCTGAGACGTCCTTCGAGAGTCTGGATCTGCTTTTCCCGCGTCTCTATCTCCAAGACAGTTCTCGTCATGTAATCATTATGATCCTTGAAGGCCTTTCCGAGCGCTTTCTTGTGTGTCTCTTTATCGTCCTCGAGAGACGCCACAGTATTCTCCGCAGTTACCAGGTCTTTCTCGATGGCAAACTTTTTGTTCATGGCCTCGGACAGACTAGACGTCTGCTTTTCTACCTTGGCGGTCAGCGCCTGCACGGATGCTTGGCTTTCTTGTATCTCGCGGTTGCGACCGTCCAGTTCTTCTCGCAGGTTTGCTCTCTCGAGGTCAAGGCCGTCTAGTTCCTGGCGCAGAGTCTTTATCTCGAGGTCACAATCACTCCGTTCTTCGCGCAGAGTCTTTATCTCGAAATCTCGATCGGCCAGCTCCTGGGTCTGTTCGTCCAGCCGTTTCTGAATATCTCGAGTTCTACCGGTCAGCTCGCCTTTCATCTCGTCCAGCTTGTTTCTCATCCCGGCAGTCACCTGAGCGTGTTTACCTAATTGGTATTTGAGGTCGTTAATCACCTCGTTTTTCGTGATAGACTCGTCCTTAGCGGCGGCCAGCTCTTGTTTGGTGGCTCTGAGCGCAGTCTCTAAGTTCCCAAACTTGGCCAGACGGGCTTCGAGGGTGCCAATTTTCTTATTATCGACATCTGCTAAAGCACCTTTCTCTTCGTCCTTCTCTCTGATGACGTCTTCTTGGTCAGCTACATCATCTTGGAGCGCCTCCACTTCAACTTGAAGGGCGGATATGCGGGCCTTTTGATCGTTTAGAAGTTTCCCGTGGGCGGAAGCGGCTTCACTTTTCTCAGCCACCACAGCCCGCAGGCCGGCAATCTTTCTAGTCAGGTCTTTGGCGTCTCCCTCGGCAGATTCTCTGATCATCTCGATCTCCCTGTCCTTTGAGGCTATGGTGTCTTGGAGCTCGTCAACCAACTGGTTGCGGCCGTCCACGCTGTCCCACAGGGTGTCTACATCTTCTCTAAGTGTATCTACTGTGGCCCGCAAGGCCATAATGGTAGCCGAAGCCAGTTTAACCCTCTCCATGAGCAGAGCTTGTTGATCGGTCAGTTCCGATCTATACCCCTCGGCCGCAGCCAGTTCCTCGTCTTTCTTAGCCAAATTGTCCTTCAGGTGTTCGTTGATATTATTTACCTCCGTAAACATATCCCCGAGGGTGTTTCTGTCCGAGACCAAGGCGTCCTTGTTTTTTTCCAGGTCACGAATCTTCTCCCGCAGCTTTTCAGTCTCGGGGTAGTTCCCCAAGGTCCGGGTGAGCTCCACGATGTGGGCGTCTTTCTTCTCTATAACCGTCTCCAAGTCGGATCTCATCTGATCCATCTCGTCTTTGAGTAACCGTTTGGTGTTGTCCACGGCCAGGTTGCAATCTTCCTCCGAGATACGACCCGTGGGCATGTTAGCCACAATATCATCGAGCTCAGCCTGCAACCGTTCGTTAGTTTCTTGTAGGCGTATAATCTCGGCCACTAAACCACCGTTATCCAATCTTTCTTCAGAGGCGCTTTTGTGGACAAACATCTCATCTTCGTACATAGACCCCTCTTCGTCGTCTGACCCACGGGCACTAGCCACAGATATAGTAGACCTCGACATTGACCTAGACATCTGGGGTGAGGGCGTTCTGTGCTTATGTCGCCTCGGACCTGACGTCAAGAGTCGTACCAGACTAGTTATACCGTACATTCCGGCTAGCTCGATGGGAGTGTACCCGTCTCTGTCTGTAGTGCTGAGAGGCTCGTGAGACACGTTCATGGCATATTCGGCCAGCATAGTTGCTACAGTAGGGTTATCTTTTCCCCCAGTCTTGATGGCCAGAGCGAGAGCCGTGTCACCCTGAATGTTTCTTATCGTGGCAACCCGCAGCTCATCTGTCATGCGCAACATGGCCGTCAGGGTATACAGGTTGCTCACAGCCAAATGCACCGCAGTGTTGCCCGAGGCAGTTTGATCGTTCAAAAGGTTGTTCAAAGAACCATTTTGCTCGACAAACAGCTTATCCGTGAACTCTTTGCTTATGTGCGGCATATTGGCCACCTTGCAAAACAAGTTCATGCCCTGCCTGTCCTTGACGGACGAGTCTAGACCGTGCTCTATCAGGTACTCTAGCGCCTCGGGCTTGTTGTGGTCTACTGCAATAAATGCCAAGTAGGTAGATGCACCCCCCGGGTAAGGAATAACTGCCTGGTTGACATTTACTTGCTTCGGAACTACAGACCGTACATACTCTAGGTCGCCGTTCACCACGGCATAGACCAGTTTGCGCACCCTCTGAAATGGTAGTGGATATCTCTTTAAGGAAGCCATCGTACATATACAGACATGCAAGAATGCTCACTATCGTACGAACGCTAACACATACAAATAGTACAGATTTATTAAGCAAAAACAATACTGTGACCAATCCCTGGGTCACTACATGCTAGTGCATTCATAGGCTACACTCGTACGTGTACAGACACCCATACAGATACTGCTGCGACATGCGCTATCTGAGCGGCTACTCTCTCGTCATCATGATCAGCTCATGTCTCACTCTCAGGACTGGACATCGTCAGCATCGAACTGGAGAGTATGTGGCTGCATTCAGTGCTGCTCCACTGTGACATTCAGACCAGATACATTCCTTACGATGAGCCAATGCCTCCACAGTCGGACAGCTCGTGGATTCGACACGTGCTGTCTAACTCTTTATGGTCGAAAACAGATCAGCGTGTGCCTGTCAGTCACTGTGGTCTATTCAGAGTCACTCAGTCAAGAGCCTCTGAGACAGTGGCAGACTTGCAAGGACGTCTCTTCACTGTCAGAATCAACGATCTGGCGTTTGCGTGAAATCTTCATGGGAGCAAGGCGTTCTTCCTCGTCCTCCTCAGAAGATGAGTCGGCCGCTGACTTGGTTCAACCTCCACAACCCGTGGGATGGCTTCTTTCCTGGACCGAGCATACCTGGACCGAGCAAACTTCTTGCGGATACCGACAACAACGGTGTACTCCCCAATTGACCTGGCAGACGTGAATGACAGATAGATGGAGTTCCCGAACACCTTAATCTGACATTTGCTGTCCAAATTACAGATCTCTGCTGCGCTCACCCAGTAGGTCAGATGACGCTTTTGGGTCGGAAAGACCAGCTCGACGTTGTTCTCGCAGTCATCCCGGGGCACGAGCGTACCGTCGTCTCCGATCTTCATCGTAACTGCAAAAGCCAGCACGGGCATCCTCGGTCCTTCTCCGTAGTACATGCGCACCGTCTTCTTGTTGGCCTTGATGTACCGGAAGAAGACGGGTTCGGTCGCCATCTTTGAGTTGCTGGCCACGACATAGTACCAGCACTTGTTGGCCTGGATGTCGGCTGCAGTCACCGGTGTCCCGTCCATCTTGCAGGCATACAGGCGCACGTTGACGGTGGTGTCGTCCTCGTCGTCATCAGTAGAATGCATGACTTGGTTTACGATGCCGGTTGTAGCTGCCTTCGAGGTGTACCTCAGTTTGATGCCCTTGGCCAACAGGGGCTCGTTGACAAAATACTCGGTGTGCCCCTCGACGCTCCCGTACGCTTTGTAGCGGTGGTTGGCGTTCACCTTGATGAATACGTCCTTGAGGTTGACAAAAACGATGTTTCCCGAGGTCAGGTCGGTCAGGAGATTGCAGGCAGTCAGCGCCTTGTAGGCAGTGAAGCTCGCCACCAGGGTGTCTGTGTTAGAGGAGGGAACCGGCCTCATGGGCTGCTTGGAACTATCTTCGCCGGATGAGGAAAAAGATGCGGCCTTCTTCTTGAACTTCTTCTGGGGTGCATCGGTTTGCATCTCGGCGTCCTTAGAGACAGGTTTGTCTTTTTCTGCTTCCCGAGCAGGAACAACCTCGGCAACAACTTCAGGCATGGTAGCGGTGGCGGCGGCGTCTTGAAGGGCAACTTCGATGTCAGACATGATGGCTGGTAGAGCGTAGGCTTTTTTGTAGAGCTGGTGAAAGAGGAGATACAGTGAGAGCAAATGACTTGAGACCGGCTAGCCTCCCAGTTAAATAGTTTTCGTAGCCACTGGAGCGAGGTCTGTCATATCAGACTGGGGTTTGTAGTATCAGATTGGGGTCTGTAGTTATCTATCAGAGCGAGGTATGTTGTAGGCCTGAGGTCTGTGGTTTTAGAGCGGCCTCTGTTGCACGGAGCGAGGTCTGTAGTTTCCTCAGGCTGCTCGCAACTGCCTCCGCGGTAAACAATTTTAGGTTTTTGACCACCACGTTATCTGCAAAGGCACATGCGTGACGTTTTGGGGAGAAATGAGTCAGAAATGCCGTGTGGGTCTTGAACTGGCCGCCGCAGTTGTTACAAAGGAACGGGTAAGGATCTGTGGGCAAGTCTTCGTCCATAACCGAGATGATTTATGATTCAAGATCTTACTCTCGGCATCTCTCCCAACAAATACTCCTCCCCCTTGATCACAGCTTAGACAAGAATTGAGCCGGCACGTAGGTGTACACATACTCCCCCATGGTCTTGTCCCGCACATGCACGTACCCGTCCATACTGGCTGCACGGTGCATGTATATACCTTCGGTAGTGTTGTCAAAGACACCGTCGTCACCCTTCAACCACTCTTTCATCTCGTTTAATTCGGGTCTCGTGAGGCGCTTTGAATGCGGGTTCTGGGGATCAACCGTGGTCAGAAACACCTCGTCGTCCTCGATGTACTTGTACCCGATGATGGTGTAAGTCGTCTTATGGTCGCGTTTGAACGCTTTGTCCTTGATGACGATACCCATGGGGTGGATTTTAGGCTCTTTTTCTCGCTTGATTATTTGTTGTTGGTGCTCGACGATCCTTTCTAATCTAATACGTCTCTTGCGCTTGGACAAACAAGCCCGACACTGCTTCGGAGACCTACCGACATTCCCGAGGAGGCGTAAACTCCTCCTGATCACGATTTCTGACCCGCAGGTGTTACACAACACCATGTTAGAAGAGAAGGCTCTGTTGGGTGCCACTCACAAGTTCTATTCGCTGATGTTTGGGTTACAGTGGAGGTACGAGAACCGTTTGAAGAACGTAGCGGCTAAGAACCCGGAATCTGTCTCTTCAATAAATATCTCCACCGAAGACCCCCTATTGATGTTTAAGATGCCCATCGGGCACACCAAACGCAGCAAGATAAAACCCCACAAGACCAATCAGTTAGCGGTCAAGGCTTCCCTCAAGAGGCTCAAACGGTTGCTGGACGTGAAGCCGCCGGTTACCCACGGGAAGATCGTGAAGCTGATGGGCATAATGGATATACCCGAGGAGAAGTACGCGGCGATGCGCATGAACATCATGATGAGACGGTACTTCACGGCGAGTATGAAGGTGTTCACCGAGGAGACTTTCAAGAAGCATTTCTTCAACATGTCCCCGCCCTTTAGGCCTCCCAACACGGTCAACGTCACGTGGGAACGGGAACTCAAGGGTCTCATGAAGACCACTCTAGACTCAGACGGTTTGCTCGTGAAGCGACCCACGGAGCGGTTAACGGCCATCATCAACTATTGCGGGCCGGTCATCAACGGTGCCTACAAGGACCTGGACGTTCACGTGCCTGGCCAGAGCGTCGAGGAAGCGTTCGTCCAGCGGGTCAACCGGTACAACGGATATGCCGCGCTTGTCAACAACCTGTCGGCATATGCGCGCTTCAACGCGTCTTCATTGATCTTTACCTACTTCAAGAGAGCCAACGAGACCACCCCATTCAACACGATTTTTACTACCCTCGTGGACACAAAATCGAGCGCAGACGTCGAGCGGGCGTTGCTCAATTACCTACTCGGGGACAGAGTTGACATTGACACCGACGTGGCCACCAGGGACCCTTACAACATCGTGTCGTTCGGGGGCTTTCCCTACGACCAGGTCAGGCCTGCTCTACGGGCAGAGTACGTGCTTCTCAAGCTGCTCTTCTACCTGAGCGTGCGCTTTGGGTTCAACATAGAAGACACCTACAGACGCAAATACCTCGAGGGCCACCCTTTTACCATAGACAACGTTTTACAACTCTTCCCTGGTATCATGACCATCATGTTTTATCTTATCAACACCGTCAAGGACAAAGAGGGGATGACGTACGTGACAGACCTCAATGACAAGCTGCGGTCGCTCATGTCGACAAAAAGACACTTCGGGGACAGACAAGAGACCATAGAGACGCATAAACAGATATCGGGGGCGACAGAGAAACTGGCCTTGAGGTGTATAGACGTGCTAGTAACCGACCCTTCCTCTCACGCTACAATTACGGGGTATTGCAACCTGCTGTTCTTGCGCAGTGGTTTGAAAAAAACAGCGGTTTGACCCGGGACGCTTCTGGGGTCATACAAAAAACAAATAGGGTTTTATTTAAACATGTGGGGTTTTATTTTCAGACATCATCATTTTGGACTTGAGAGGCTGTTTCAGATATCATCATTGATGATATCAAAGGTAGACGCTTCCTCCCCCGAGGGACTGTCCTTCCTGTATTCAGAGACCCTTTTGGCAAAGAAGTCGGTACGCCCGTCCATACCGAGGTTCTGCATGAACCTGAAGGGGTTATCCACGTTATACATGGGCTCGTAATTGAGCTGCATCAGGGTCTGGTCTCCGAGGAACCTGGCGTATTGCATCAGCATCTCCGGGGTCATGCCAGGGAACTTGTTGCCGTCAAACGCCTCGATGACAAACTCGTGGTCAGCTTCGATTGCTTCCGCGATCATGCTTTGAACCGTCTCCTGCGACAGCTTGGTCTCCTCGGGGAAGTAGTTGTTGTACACTGTGATGCCCGCATCACCGTGCATGCCCTCGTCTCTGGCGATAAACTCGTTGCTGAAGAAGAACCCTTCGAGGGGCAGATTCTTCTCGGAAAGCATCCAATAGATGATGGCGAAGATGACCGGGAATAGCAGACACTCAACGATGAGGAACGCCACTATGACCTGAGCTAGCCCGTCGGCCTCGTTGAGCCACTTCTTGGCCCAGTCCACCTTTCGCTTGATGGCCTTCATGTCGAGGGCGGCTCTGAAGATGGCCTTTTTTTCCTCGGGGTCCTTGATATACGCGTCAACCATTTTGCTGTACACCTCGTTGTGAACGTTCTCTTGGGCCTCTTGCATCATGTACATAAACTTGGCCTCTAGGGTCGGCATGTTCTTCAAGAGGTTGGTGAAGATGTTCTCGTTGACTATAGAGTCGGCCACGCTGAAGAACCCCATGATATACTTCATGATACGCTTGTGGGGGTCGGACAGAGAGTCGTAATCGTCCTTCTCGAACGATACATCCCCCGGGGTCCAGAAGCACGCCCTTTGTTTTATGTACTCTGCCCAGATGTCTTTGAGCTTGATGGGGAGTAGCGTGTGGCGTTCCTCGTCTTCCTCCCAGAATTCCGGTTTGAGCTCCCGGAGCAACTTTAGCTCTTTGATCTTGTACATCTCCCGCTCAACGAAATCGTTGGTTGTGTGGTTGGGGTTGTCCTTGACGGCATCGAGGAGCATAGAAACCGGGTATTGTTTGAGTTGCTCGACCAGTTCCGCCCTGACGGGCCCGTTGGGCAGGCTCTTGACATATTCTGCCATAGTGGATCTGTTCAGAATTGTCTGCTCCTCGAATGAATATCCTTGAATGAATATTCCTCGAGTGATCCGAGTCTTTATATACAAGTTTTATACAACAGAGTTCAATCTACAACAGAGTTCGATCCTAATACAACAGACATCACTCTCAGCCCGTAGTCTGTTGTTGTATCGAATATACCCCAAATCACTACAGACCTAGCGCCAGTCCGATCATGGGTAGAAGCAGTAAGCTGTCGCCAGTGCGCGCTGTCATGTTCTGGAATGGCGACTATTCTAACCCGCTGGTAAGGTTGGGTATGCACGAGTACGTGTTCAAACCCCTCAAGCTAGCATTTCCGACAAACGAGAACAACTACAGACACGCCGTAGACGTATTAATGGACTACGTGATGATGACCACACTGTACTTCGAAGAACATCTAGTACGGTTACTAGACACGGCCAAGCAGACACAGAGCGCCATGCGGACACAGAGCGCCATGCGGACACTGAGCGCCAAACCCCCGGGGAAACCCTTCTGGAAGATGGCCGTCAAGTACTACACCCTCACGGTCGAGGCTATGGCCGCCACGAAATCAATGTCCATGTCTCAACACGTAGCCTCTGCGGCTAGTTTTGATGACATCATTCCCAACCCCGTGATGCCCATTGATCAACTAGCATATACAGAAAGCACCCTGAGGTTCTTACATGACCTGTCCTACAGGCTGTTTCACGAGAACCCCGTGTTTCTGACGAGGTTGCTCGTTAAGTACATGAAGGACGCTACGGAAGACGCTCGTAACATCCACGTGTGCAACCTGCTGTACTCTCTGGTCAAGTCTCACAAGGCGAGATTTTCAGTCAACCTTATTGTTGGGGCGCGACCTTTACCCCCGGGTATAATGTGCTTTGGCCGCAGGAACATGAACGTAAAGCGCGTTCTAGACCTCTTCACGGTCAAGATGTGCCCATTTTGCTGCAGGCCGGTCAACGTCGCGGTCAAAAAGAAGTCGTCCGCGGGAGGAGCTCACAGGTCGCAAATCTTTACTGACGACTACACCCAAGAACCCCTGTACTGCGTGGAGAAGAACCACAGAGGCATCATCTCGTACCCGCTGGTCTCTTACGACGGTGACGAGTTTTACATTAACGAGCTCGAGTGGACCATCAACGGCGGGTTTTCACGGGTGTTCACCGTTTCCCAGCAGGGTGGCAAAGCTCGCATGGTCATACTCAACAAGCAGACCCGGGCCATCTTGTACGTGCCAGTGGAGACAGATGCGGGACAGTGCGGGGACACGTGTTTGATTTGCAAATAAAACCCACAAGTAGTTTTGACTTTTTTTTATTGTGTTTATGATTACTTAACGGGTAAGGGGCACCTGCAATTGGTCCCGATCCAAGGGGGGGTACAGTGAGTGACCTGTTCCGTCCTCAGGTTAGCGATGCGCGTGTCTGCCAGGGGTGTATGAGCAATCCCGAGGTACAGGCTCATGACGAGGCACGTGGTTATGTCGTCTGTAGTCGCTTTGTTGAGCTTCCCCGTGTACTTCCTGTCCTTGTAATGGAAGTTCTTGATCTCTTGCACAAGATGCTCGAGGGTGCATATGTCTCTCGAGTAAGCCCCGTGCTCTGCCGTGGACGCCACCCTGAAGTGAGTCTTGTGTCTGTTGTTCAAGAAAGACACGATCGTACTGAATATATGCTTCTTCCTGACCCCGAGGTTGTAGCCGTACGACAGGTTGCGGCCGGCGTAGACGTCCACGTAGTTGAAGAACTCGCATTGACGGTTGGTAACCACTCCTCGGGCATGCAGGTTTACCCATGTGTTGTAATAAGACCTGACGGCGTCCGGGTTGCTGTTGCGCTCGAGGGCCACGAAGAAGTAGCATTTTTCCCCTTGGGACCTGTTCACGATGGTGGTCACGCATTTGACGTACATCTCTTCCATGATAGACCCGACTCTCCCTAGGTCCCCGTGGGTAACCAGCTTCCTGTCTACAAAGCATAGCGTGACGTGGTTCCCACGGCCAATCCTGACACACGTGATGGCTATCGCAGACTGCTCAGAGGGGTGGTATGCCGGGTCCATGTAGATCCAGTAACACGCTTTACCGTCAGAAGGCAAGTCTTGCAACCTGACGTGGGTCAGAGGGTCGCTCAGGTGGTCTACAAAGGGCTTGGAGAACACTGCTCGTGTAGCGTCGTCGTTGGCAGAGTCATAGCGGGCGTGCTCGACGTCCTCTGGCCGGATGACACCCAGCTCGTTCTCGTAGGACGCTTCCGTGCGTGTAATCACTCCCTCGAAGCTCTTGTTGGCCTCGTCGTAGGTAATGTACCTCGGAGCCAGCATCTTCCTGTAGCACCCTGTGTGAGACGCGCTGTACTGCACGTGCAGCCTGTCGAGACAAAAGTAGCACAGCCTGTACAGGTTGATCGAGCTGCATTTGGTGGCCATGTTGACCACGATGTTGAGTAGAGCGTCCTTCTTGTTGGAGATGGGGCTGGACAAGAACCCGATCTTGGTGTGCATGCGTTGGATCATGGCGTTGATGACCGTGTACGAGTCTTCGGAGACGCACAGAGCTTCGTCCAGAAACCCGATATCCGGATCATTGCCCCTGAGAGACGCCGGTCTGCACGCAGAGGCATACTTGAGCCTACTGCTCGACCCGTTTTTGAAGACCAGGATGAGACTGTCTTCGTGCTTGAGCATGTGGTACCCGTAGGTCGTGGCTGGGAAAGTTGCCAAGAGAGTGTTTTCTATATCGTCCTTGGTGGTACAGACCAGACTCCTCGTGTGAGCCATGGCCAGTATCTCGCAGTTCTTGAAGGTGATCAGCGCCACGGCTATAGCGAGCTTGATACACCGTGTCTTTCCTAACCCACGGGGAATGATGCACATGTACTGCTTGCCTGTGTACTTGTGCCTCATGCGGTCTACCGATGCCGCTGGGAAGCCTAGATACGTGTCATTGCACCCGAGCATCATGGCCTTCAGTAGCTCTTCGGACGTCTTGTACATGGCGTAGAAAAAGCAAACCTCATAGAAGACAGACTTCTGGAACATCTGGTGAGTCGTTATTTCGTTCTCCATGGCATCCTCGTGGATGCGATTGAGAAACGTGACAAACGGCTGCATGTCCTCGAGGGTCTTTTTAAGCTTAGCCATACCACCCTCGTGCTTTCCGCAGGTCTCTGTCAGAGGTCCGTACAGGTCATCCCGAAACCTGTCGTCCTCGTCATCTAGTACCAGATACGGGTTGTGGGTAAAAAACAGATTGTTGCTCTGTCTACCCTTCGGGGTATCAAAGATCAACCTTTTATATATGTACGCGTCTGCCTTCTTGGTCAGTAAATCTACCCACTCATCATCATCATCTCCCGCAGGACCCCATAGCCCACCGTGAGTCAAGTAGATGTCGAACGAACACTTATTCGGGGTAGTGATCAACATCGTGCAGTCTGTCGTACTGGGTTTTCTTGACCGTCAACAGATGCTCGCACGCTCCTTTAGGCAGGTCAGTGTCTACCCCGCGTTTGGACACGACGTCAGTGTTGTCAGACGTCGGTTTGGGACACACGTAGTCCGTCCATCCTATGTCAGAGTAAGCGTCCGTCAGTATACACAGGGGGCATACAAAGTCGTTTTGCAACATCTCGTCCATTTCCTTCTTTGGAAAATTAATAAAGCCAGAGAGCTTGCAAAAGTCTTCGTATACACCCCACAGACATTCTTCCGCATCATCCAACCCGAGCATAATGCGCTTCCAGGCCTCAATCATACCTCGGACATCTCCCATGCGCTCACCGCTTTCCCGCACGCACTGATGGTACAACGCTAGGTTGCAAGAATCCAGACCAAAACTGGCAATGTTTACCTTTGGGATAGTTTTATTAAACGAAACAGACAATTTGTCGGCGCAGCGGCGCTTAAAATCAACAAACTCATCATCTGTACCCTTTACATCGTTAAGGTAACACATCATGTGCATCAACTTGCGAGTCTGGGGTATACATCGGGCCATAATGTCATGAGTGCGATCGCACTTGAGAACTTCGGCGTCCATCATACACCCGTAGAGCCAAACCCGTGGCCTCCTCTGTCTGTAGATTGAGCCAGCTTGAGAATGGTCTCGTCGTCCGCCAAGTAATACTCCGTGCGGATGTTGTCGTGCATCAGTCTTGGAACCAGTTGGGCGATCCTGTCTCCCGCAAAATACTCCCAGGTCTCGGTCAGCGATCCATTGAAGATGGACACAAACAGTTCCCCGCGGTAATGATTGTCGACGACACCCCCCACGACCATGCGGCCCTTTGAGGACACACCCGATCTGTCTTTGACCTCCATGTAGAATCCGAGAGGCGAGATGATGTACACGCCCGTAGCAATCTTCTTTGTCTTCATGGGAGGGATAGACCCGTCCGTCAGGGCAGCCACATCATACCCGACATCGCCCGGCTGCTTCCTCTCCGGCTTTGACTTGTACTCTACCCGTGGGCTCAGGAAGAAGCGGAAAGTATTGTCGCTGGGCTCTATCAGGTCCAGTTCAACTGTCTCTGCATTGGTGAAGACCCCACCATCGAGCAGAGGTATGGCGGGTATCTTGGGGGTAAACCCGACAGCGCCGCTTCCCCAAGGGACCGTCTGTTTGGGCTCTCCCAATATCTCATCGGCAGTCTTTACCAGCCTGCGATTCTTCTGGCTGACCAGATTCCTGATGGCGCTCCCATGGTCAAGGTACAGCAGCTCTTCGTCGTCCGTCATACGGTAGCACTTGTCCTTCCACAGCTTGACGGCCAGGTTGCGGATCTTTTTGGTGCTTGAATTGACCGGTGAAGACTCACCAGACGACCTGCGGACAGACGGCCTCTCCTCGTTCCTTTGGTGTTGACGCCCCCCCGTAGGATTCTTTTGACGTCTGCTGGGTTCTGGTGGTGGGTAGCCATACACCATAGGCTCGTACATCCCGTTAGTAGGCAAGATGATGTCCAAGTAGTGAGCGTCCGTGTACTTGCGGTTCTTGGGGGTACAGTCTATGCCCAGCCCATCGTGGCGTCTCTTGATGTCTTTTAAGGTCATCCCGAAGTTGTATCGAACGTAGCCATCGAGCTCGTTATTCTTGTTGATGACGACGATAGCTCTGCAGATATCATCGCCAGCAAACACCTGGTTCCATCGTTCGTAGAGGTTTTGTAGGTCTCTGCCATCGCAGTGAGCGGGCTTCCAGAGGCAGAAACAGCGACCGTTCATTGTAGCTAGAGATAGAGCGGACCGTCGTGCTTAGAATCAAAGTGCAAAGTGAAAAAGATAACCCCAGCGCTCGCCCTTATATAGGTAACCCAGTCAACAGACCCCGCGCTGGTACAACAGACAACAAACCTCGCTCTATACAACAAACCTCGCTCTACACAACAAACCTCGCTCTGTACAACAAACCTCGCTCTATACAACAAACCTCGCTCTATACAACAAACCTCGCTCTAACAAACGCATACAATTACCCTAGGTTGTCCGTTTCTACCTGCCAAATATGTTGTCTCTCAAGGACGTATCGGTTACGCGGGGTTTGACCGACTTTAAATGGGAACAAATGGCCCGACAGGTCATATTCAAGACCTTTTACCCTTACCCAAACAGAGACTTCATGGTCACCCCGATAAACATGTTGGAGAACGGAACAATGGACGAACGACACCCCATGGAAGCGTTGTTCGACTGCCCCTTGTATCCCACGGCATTCATGAGAAACCTTTACAGGTTGTACACGACGATAGCCTATGTGACCAAGGGGGTACAACTCGGTCTACCCATGGACCACGTCAGCAAGCTGAGGGCCGTAGAGATCGGTCACCCGTACATTCTTTCGAGCTACTTCATCGATGATCCGGGTGTTGCTGCTGCCCTGAGTGACATTTACTCGGTAATGTTTGACGACATCATCGTGCATCCGCCATCCACAGCCGTCCCGTTGGCTATGGATATCATCTGAGACACGCACGGGTACCTGACTTCAAACTCTCTCTTGCTCTTGAAGACGTGTTTGGTAAAGAAATTGAATAAAATTGAGCCCACGGGCAACATACAACCGTTGTTTTCAATGTCTTTCGATAATTTTAACCTAAAGTACACGTGCGAGCGCCTGAGCGTGGTGTATAGCTTCATCAGGGTAGCTATGGACGGGGCGGCTCTTGTGTAGTCGGTGGTATACCTCACCAGGTCCTTTTTCTCAAACTCGTCCATATAGTATTTGATTACCAAGACTTCGTCTATAATAGCACCAGCTGTAGCCATCATGGAATTTCCGTACACAGAGTTTGTGATCGTAGACTCGCTTACAATCGCCATTCGATCTCTCGGATTGACTAATACCACTCCCGTACCCACCCCGCCCAACCCTCTAGTCCAGTTTGACGCCCTGTGCGATGCTGTGGCCGTGAGTTTCAATTGCGTCCTGTACCTGGAAGACCAGGTGCGTGGAAGTAAACAGGTGTACAATGCCAGTGGGTCGGCTCTGAATCCCAATGTGTTTATAGTGAGAACCCCACGGGCGTTTGTTATAGTGACTTCGGGAGACACCCGTGGGTATACCCGGTTTGAACTCGGGAGGCCGAGTGAACAACTAGAGGAGCTCGGGGGGGAAGATCTACGGGACACAGAGAAAATTACTGAAGACTTCACAGAAGAGGCCCTCGGGTGGTATTATGACGTCTTCAAGACAGATCCCAAGAGTCCGTACAGGACCATACCCAGGAATGTTTTCCCGGCCAACGTCAGGGAAAACTCTGCTACTATGCCCAAGGGCGAGTTTGACCTCGTGATCCAGTGTCCTACCGCCGCAGCAGTAACGCATGTTCTTGGGTACTCCAACCAAGGCATGGTCAGCCTTCCGAGGTCAACTCTGTACACCGGGAAAATAGCCACTCCGGTCTTGAGGGTACCTAACGGGGCTGGTATTTGCTTGCTCGCTGGTGTACAAGAAGTCTTTGTGCTAGACTCGATGTTCGCACCAACCTTGGCGTTCCAGTTTGTCCCGCAGTTTGTCAGGTTTGTGGACGGCCTAGACAGAGGTAACAAGTTGTCCGTCATCGACAACCCCGTCATTACCTCCCTAGACACGCTCGTCGAGGCCGACATTGCGAGCAAGTACAGCAACCTCAAGGTTGGGTCAAATATCGTGCAGGGAGAGTGTTCGTACGAGTATGACGCGGCTGACCGCGGGGGTATACCTCAGTCTAGCACTTTGGGTCACATGATGTCCCGGTGGAGTGTCCCCAAGCCAATTTTATGCGTCAAGGAATCGGTGTTGTGCATGAGCTTGGACACCCTAGAGCGACTCATAACGGTGATAGACGGTTATATTCCCGCGGAGAGATCCGTCATCTACACGACCATCGAGAGGTTTGTCAACTTTTTGTATCGTGTGGGTTACTCCGGGGAGATACCCAGATACGAAAACTTGACAGACTCCTTCGTGGCCTACCAGAACATCAAGGCAATCAACAGTCAACTGGTCACAACCGACGGGACATTGACTATAGACATGACACCATTCGCATCCCTTTCAAAGCTCGAACAGCAACAACATTTATTCATAAAAGACTGGAGAGAAACAAATTCGAATGTTGTGTACAACGTTTAATTACTTCAAGGTTACAGAGTCAACAGTTAACACAGATAGAGTCCCCTGAGAAGTCACTGGTAGTTGATGGGGGGGAGGGGGGCAGATGGAACCGTTCTGGCTGAGCTCTTCCCACCGCCCATGTCCATGGACTGTCCCTGATCCTCGGCAGTAGTATTGGTGAAAGACGGGTACAGGCCGCCGACTCTGGCAAACGGTGCTATCTCTCCGAAGAGCGGGTCCCTAGACATACAGGGTCGTTCCGTAACCTCCCATGGGCCAGTATAGGGCGGTAGTTGAGTCACCGGCAGAGGCCTGTATGGCTTCTCTCCCCGTGGGTGCGCGACAGCTACTCCATTGGTGTTGATTCGTTTCACCAGGGCGTTGGTGTGTTTGTTGACCTTGTGCTCAGAGTACCCCTTGGTGTCCAGGTTGCAGTGGTCGATGGTCAGCACGACGGGTTCGTCTGTCCCGGCCGTAGCGGCAGTATTGGCACTAATAATGTCCGCCACCTTGCCCTGCACGTACGCTATGATCGCATCTCGGCGTAACCCGCCCACCGCCTGTGGGTAGGCGATGGTGATAATATTGAGCGCGGGAGAGGCTTGCTGCTTTTTCTTGCCGGACATGGTTGTGGAATGAGACCCGCGCTGGCTGTAGTCTAATATATATAGCTCTAGAACAACAGACTTCGTTCCTGACAACAGACCTCGCTCCTGACAACAGACCTCGGGTCAATACAACAGAGTTCGCTCCGCTGAGAGTATAAATATAACTACCCGCAGTTGTTATCTCTCATTCGAAGATGAACGCGTACGCTAGCAGCATGAACGCTAGTAGCATGGTCTCCCCGTGCCAGGCCCGCCCCATGGTCTTCCCACACATAAACCTTGGGCAATGGTTGGCGCTCGGTGACTCGATCTTCAACAACCTCAATGCATTCCTACGGTTTGTCCCGGGTTCGACAGACTATCCCCACGGGCAGCGGTTGACGGTACCTGAGATGTACGATATAGCCCTGAGGAGAGACATGTTGCTTCCCTCTGTGACTAGAATTCCACGGCCACAGTACAACGAGTCCCTGCAGGGTTTTTTGAGGAGGATCCTGTCGAACACGCTGACTGCCACGGAGGGTGTAGTCACCGCCTTTATGTATGCCGCAACCATATTCCACGAGAAGACCTGCCCGCCCTCCAGAAGCCACCATTTTTTCCTGGAGCACTTTTGCAAGACACTGGCCGAGGTCATCTTGCTGGTCAACCCGAAGATTGCTGACTACCTAATGGTTGATGAGGAGGTTAGACATTGTCGGGCTAAAATATTCCCCACGGGCGGCCACAACGCATTCTAGACATTCTCCAGGGGACCGCGGGGTGTTATACACGATCTCGAAGGAGCACTCAAAGGTCGTCGAGTCTACAGTGACCTGCGGGATCCACGTCTTGTTGTAATGCTTGGCGTGAGAGGCTTTCGGGTTAGCCCGGTATGTCACATACCCTCCACTCGTTGTTGTTGTTGTTCCATTAAAGTCTTGAAAAACGATCGTGTGTTGAGTGTTTTCTACCTTTAGAGGGTAGAACGAGCCTCGTAGGAGTATGGGGGGTGCGCAGAAGTAGGTTTCATTACACGACTGAGAAATGATGCCGGCTTTGAGCAGTTTCAATAGGGCAGGTTGTTGTTGTTGGTGCACGATTGTAGTGTCTTTGGGGTCCCACAGGTACAGTTTATCCACCTTTTTCCATTCTATGAGCAGCTTGTAGACGTTACTGACATATTTACATTTCTGAAGGATCACATTGTCAACCTTGAGGTCTATTACAGGGCTGCGTATGTACATGCGGTTAAGGTCGTGATTGTAGAATATGACGTAGTATACCTTAGTGTCCACCCCCTCTATAGAGTAGAAGAATGACCAGTATCTGTTCCCGACAGACACCAAAGAGGTCCCGAGAACCCACAGTTTAGACGTGACGAGGTTAATGACGGTCTCCATGGTTCAAACACACACACACAAACAAAACTCGGTAGTTTTAAATCACTCAAATATTGCACACGAGGTCCCGTCTCTATAGCAATAGCGACTTGACCGAATCTCGATAAGCCGTCCACGTTGAGGATAGGTCGCGTAGTGTCACCCGCCAGGTCGTCTCCCGTGGTGGTGACCGGTGTGTACGATACCAGACCCACTCCAGATGTTGCTCGCACACCTCAGACGCCTCTTCCTTCCTTGTCAAGTGCACGCCGGTCAATTGCGAATGTTGTATCCTGCCTGCACATGTCTGACACAGAGGGACGAGTACAGTCGCCCCCCCACCCCCCTCCCCCACGTGTCACTAGCGACGAGGAACTTGCGGTCGTTCTATCCCTAGTGGACTACATGAACGATATGCAGTCGCGGGGGAAAATCAAGTACAAGGAGTGCGCATTCAAAAGCACGGATGTGCTACTGACCACTAATTATCTTTTGAAAATACCACCGACCCATTTTTATTTTAACTCACGGGTGGCGGGCAAAACGATGTATTCCACTAACGCGCATGTCCCGGGTAGCGTTACTACCGTCTCTAGAGACATCCAGATTTGCCTTCGTCAAAAGTTCGTGAGTTCCGATGTTCGCGAGTTTGTTGAAGTGGTGACGTCACATCCCGTCACGGGCACCACTTTCTAATTTCGGTCCAGATCTACGCGAAGTTGTTGTAACGCGTTTTGTCAAAATGTAAAACATTTTACAAAACGAGTGGCGCGCCCACAAGACCCCTTATCTTCTTTGAAATTGGAAGTCAAGAAAACTTAGAATCTTCACCATCAAATAATTTCCAAATTGTGTGTCTGTCTGTTTGTATGCTACTCATGCAAATCCACAGTTCAATTAAAAGTCATTTATTTCCTTTTACCCCGATTATTTAAAATATCCTGAATGAAGACCAATATTTGTTTTTGTGTGTTGGTTTGCTTGATAGTTTGATTTGTTGCAATTAAAGGGACAATCAAACAAAAGTCTTTAGGATCATTACATTGTCAGTGGGCATGAATCGTCGCCACCCCCCCCAAAAAAAAAAAAATCTGCAAGATGCATTGTTTTGCTTATCTTATAGTCTGCTTTTTCACATTTAAAGGGGTTTCCAGCGGGAGTCAGTGAGAACATAATTTTAAGTCATATAAATGTAAACAAAGATTTTCTGAACGAATATTTTTTTTAGTGTGCGTGTTTGTGTTGCCTTGTGTGATAGCCTGATTTTGCTTAGTTAAATGGACATCAAAGCGGAAACAAATTTGATAATTTCAACGTCATATAAAATGTAAACAAAGATCTTCTGATCAAAAACAACATCTGCTTCTTTGTATATATATGTGGGATAGTTTCATTTTGGTGTTAGTTAAAAGGACATCCAAGCGGAAGTCAATGGGGCCATTTTAAGGTTATATAAATTGTAAACAACGATCTTCTGAACGAAGAATTTTTTTTTTGCTTCTGTAATAGTCTGAATTCTCGCAGTTAAAAGGACATTCAGATAAAAGTCATTTTGTTCAATTTAACTCAAAATGTAAATATCCTGAATGACGACCATTTTGTTTTTGTGTTCTGGTTTGCTTGATAGTCTTATTTTTTGCAGTTAAAGCGACAATCAAGTGGAAGTCAGTTGCCATTAATCGTCGCCGAAATAAATGAAATTTTCTGCACGATGCATTATTTTGCTTGTGTTATAGTCTGCTGTTTTGCGTTTAAAGGGGTTTTCCAGCGGGAGTCAGTGATATGATAATTTTAACGTCATATAAATGTAAACAAAGATTTTCTGAACGAATATTTTTTTAGTGTGCGTGTATGTGTGATAGCCTGATTTTGCTTTGTTAAATGGACGTCTAAGCGGAAATTTTTTGGGGTAATTTCAACGCTGTGACGAGCGCAGTTTTTGCTCGGCACTGGGGAGACAAGCGACGCCACTCCATATGCTACACATGCAAATCCACAGCTTTTTCTTCTGTTATGTGACCACAATCAACACGCTGATTTACCTTTCCAAATTGCGTGTCTGTCTGTCTGTCTGTCTGTCTGCGCGTCTGTCTACCCGTATGCTACCCATGCGAATCCACAGTTTACCTCTGATTCAAATCAACACTATAGCTTCTTTGCGGATTATAATCAACACGCATAATTACAAACAGCAACCAGAAGAATCCTGTGGCTAGTGTTTCTATGAGTTTAGAACCGGGAATTCATAATCGCTTGACCAAAAGTGTCACCCCTCCCTCTCAGTTATAGGATGGATACCACCAAGATTTCTAATCGTTGAGCCAACCTTTATTATAAAGAGTATTGCAAAAATGACAATCTTTTGACAATAATATGGAATCGCATATAAATCAAGATATAATATGAAAGCCAACTTCGAAAACTAGCTTTGATGGGGTCTCTGAAATAAACATTTCGACTTGACATGGATTTGACTTGACTTGATTGACTTATCGATTAATTGACCAATCGGTTGCTTGAAAAAAAAATAGTGTGTGGCTGGTAATGCGCTTAAGGCATGATAAGATTTGTTTTTTTAATTGAAGCATACACTCAGGAATGAAAAAAAACCTGCTACATAGGAATACAGAGGGATTTTGGTTTTTGTGTAATTCGCGAGTGTGGCCGAAATAATTGTCTGAATGATTTGTGATGAGGAAGAATGGAGGTGATGTGTACATGTGAAGAAAACATGGCCAATACTACCAACTGATAAAAACATGACTATTACTACTGTACTAACTAATGAAATACTGCTGTTTTTCATCGGATTAGTAGTAACAGGCCTTATCCAATGAAAGCGATTGTAGGAACAATGTTTTATCAGTTAGTAGTAATAGTCATGTTTTCATCGTTCAGTCGCTAGGCGTCTATCTTATGTAGTGAAATGTTCCCTTGTGAAAATGTGTGCCCTGCTGTCTGAAAGGTGTAAAAAGATTCACCCAATCAGAAGCATTCAAATTGGTGGTCCAGAAACAAGGTGGTGCAACAATACGACAAAGTGGTAGAACAAAAGAGTGAGAGAGAGAGAGAGAGAGAGAGAGAGAGAGAGAGAGAGAGAGAGAGAGAGAGAGAGAGAGAGAGAGAGAGAGAGAGAGAGAGAGAGAGAGAGAGAGAGCGTTTGTGGAATAACTAACTCATTGCTAATAACCAAGAGCACCCCCTACACACACACATTTTAGCAGCAATTACCCAGGTAGACACATATACAGTATTATAAGTGTCACATTTTTTGTGGTTTTCTTTTAATGTGTATGTACATGCAAGTAAAACGAACCGAGAGACAATGAAAAATGTTAAACAATATAATGTATTCCTTTACACACAAAAAGGGCCACACATGTAGGAACAAAAATATAAAGAAGTGGGATTCTGTTATGTTCACATTTGTTTAACATCTAGCTAGCAACACATACTGCTTCCGGACGCCCCCAAGATGCTACTAAAAAAATAATCGTCATTTGGAGGAATTTCACAAACCCGTAGACGAACCACGTCTACATTGGGAAACGCTAGACAGTTTGTCTCTTGATGAAAACACAATCACACCCATTTGGGTCATCGCAAGTAAATAAAAGTCTTATTTTTCTGGAACTCGAACCTGGCATGTTACTGTTTAGAAAAAGAGTAAACTGAACTTTTATCTATATACATTATTCAAACTCTCATAGACCAACACATTCAAATCCTTAATCCCGTTTCAAATCATAAGTGCACCATTTATAAACAACAGTGTCTGTTAATGCACAATTCCTACAATACAGACAACATGTCCTCGTGTCTGTCGTAAGCAACCTCTGCCTTGTTAAATTTTCATAAGAACAAAATTGCAATCCCACCCATTTGTGTTATGGCAAGTGAACAAAACTTATTTAACCCGTGAACCAAATGCCTCGCAATTCGAAATTGCGAAATTGGTCTTCGTGAAGCCAGAGCCATGCATTCCACCATTGCCTGTTGTTCACAACTCGACGAATTTCAAGGCCTAGGCCACTGCCCTGGCCAGCCGCCAGGTACAGTCGCCTGACGCTAACCGGCCGGGGTACATTTTGAATCACTCCATGGCCGATATGAAAACTTGGTCTTGGGATTTCCTGTACCACCGAACGAAAGAATACGCTAACTTTTGCAAAAGCAAAGCGACAACTCGGATCAAGGAAGATGCACCACCTGACAATGTATCGTTGCAGTTCTTGTGGAAGGTATAGTCCATCTGGTGAATCATGTGCTGAAACAGTCACATTTGGAGAATCATGTGGCGTCACAGACACCACCGGCGACTCATGTGGCGTCACAGACACCACCGGCGACTCTTGTGGCGTCACAGACACCACCGGCGACTCTTGTGGCGTCACAGACACCACCGGCGACTCATGTGGCGTCACCTTGAAAAGACATCGACAATTGACAGAATGTATCTGAATGACTTTTCTCCGTCACAGACTGAATTGGTTTTCATGTCTATAAGATCTATTTGCCAACGCTCATTTACGTTTCTGGCGGTCACTGGAACCAAACGCGAGCGATTTGTAAACGTTGGGTAAGACACGTGATGGCGTTTCGATTTCGCAAAACATGATTTGATGTGGCTTTCTGATATATTGGCATAACGAGTTGTTAAGATATGTGCCAAAGGACGTTATGTCGCCCGTCGACTCAAGTTCTGAGTTTTGTGTGGGTATTCGTGTTCATGCACTAGGCCTCCAAAATGAACAGTTTACAGATGCATAGAAGCGTCGTAAAGATATTACACTTTAACACTGCGCACATAAAACATATTTTTAACATTATGAACATATTTTTAACATCACGAACATATTTTTAACATCACGAAGATTGCTGATTGAGGTTCGTCAAACACGCCTTTTTCACCATGCAGATCCCGGTCTTCGGCAAGCAGTGGTGAGCGCCAAAAACCAAGCGCATGCGCATTGAGGCACAAAGTTAAAAATAGAGAGTAAATCCCTACCACCGACGAATGTTCGTCTGACGAAGGTTGAATCTGGATGTTCCTATTACCAGTCTACACCCTCGGGCGTTGTCCACGAAAATCTTGTGCTTAGCCTGCTGGGATTAAACCTCATATAAGATCCAAGTCTGTTGTATTAGAGCGTGCTTTCTTGTACTGGAGCGACCTTTGTTGTATATATACTGTATATAAGGTAGATACTACAAGGCCAGTATTTATTCTTTTTTCCAGGATGGCAACCCGTAAACTCTTTCAAAACATTTTGGAGCACTTGGACAACCATGGCGAGCGGAACTTTACCGTTCTGCCCGACACGGTACTCCTGGATGAATTTGAGAGATATTCTCACGCCGTTCATCGAGCTCACGGGAAAGCTATTGACCACGACACCCCGTCTGCCGCGGGGACAATTCTCAAAAAGACTGCTTATGTCAGGGTGACCTCTATGGAGTACGCACGGGTGGGCTGCGACTTGCTGGACAAGGACAAACGCGTCCTCGAAACTATAAGCAGACGAGAGCTGGTGCACGCCTTGAGGTTCGGCCTTGACATGGACAAGATTAAGTTCTTGAGGCGGTGGTCTCTCGAGTACGACGGTGTACCCTCGACGCTGTGCGAGGTGCTCTTCCTGTCCTCCGAGTACGAGAACTCTCCCTTAAACCGGTTTTCATTCGTGGACAAAGAAGACCTGGTGGTTGCTGTAGACCCAAACCCGGTGTTTGTCGGTTCCCACGGGCTGGAACCGATGGTGCGGATACTGTCTTCGATGGACTACAAGAATCTGTTGGAAGTTGACCGGCGCCGGGACAGGTATTTTCCTCGACGCTTCAGAAACTACGACCTGATTACCCTCATGGGCTATCCCAAGGAAGTCTCCTTGACCGAGCTGCGCTATAGGCTCAAATTTGGACAGCGGATCATGCCGGTGTTCTCTTACGAGTGGTACACGGCCAACACCAGCAGAGAGAGCAAGAGGCAGGGCGGCTACAACAACCTGAGAGCCATGTTCACAGACCCGGACAGATATGACCCCAAGCGCAGCGACAACTGGGACAGCGAGTGCGAAGACCTCTACGAGCGCATCATGACCAGGTTGAAGGTGTGCAAGTGCCACGAAATGACACCCCCCGAGGGCAAATCTAACTATTTCATGCACAGGGACGTGTTCAACGACCTGCGGGCTGAGCTGTGCGGTCACCAGCGAGAGGTGTGCCTAGACACTACCTGCGGGAGATACCGGGACTGCCCTATGGGGGTTGCGTCATTAACCTCAGACAACTAGAGCAAGGTATGTTGTATCAGAGCCGAGTCTGTCGCGGAGCGAGGTCTGTTGTATCGGAGCGGAGTGTGTCGCGGAGCGAGGTGTGTTGTATCAGATCTGTTGTATTAGACCGAGGTCTGTTGCAGCGAACCTCTTTTCCCACTTGGCATCTAATTGTTGCATCAAGTCTTGGATAATTTGTTGATTCGCTTGTTCCGAGCTTGGCTTCCGATTAGGTCTATCTCCTGACTCAGCAGGCCCGGCTTTCTCATTATCATTCATTTCCGACACACAACACAGGTGGAACCGGTCACAAGCCCTCAACGATTTAAATCACTGTCATTTATGAAAAAGGGGCAACTCACCTTACAAACGAATTCCAAACACAAAACGTTATTACACAAACACTTTGCAGTCGAAAAAGAATTAGTCCTGCACAAAACCAGTTTGATGAACCACGATTTAATCCATGGTGTGGAACAGCTCGTCCATTACCTTCAAGCTCTTACCTCCAATTGACTTCTTGCTCATGCGCGCACAATACTCACGTGACTACGTAGTGACGTAGTCAATAGATGAATAATAACCTCAGACAACTAGGGCAAGGTATGTTGTATCAGAGCCGAGTCTGTCGCGGAGCGAGGTCTGTTGTATCGGAGCGGAGTGTGTCGCGGAGTGAGGTGTGTTGTATCAGATCTGTTGTATTAGACCGAGCTCTGTTGTATTATTTATTTTAGATCAGAGCGGGCTCTGTTGTATTAGACCTTATCCCTTAGTCCTGGCAATGGTCGTAGCGTGGATGTTTAGGATTTTTGACCGTAAAGTACCCCCCATGCCTATGGGGCTGTTATAGGCGCTTCGGAAATGATATATGTAGTTGAATAGGTACACACACACACACAAACAAACACACACACACACACATTGGTAGGGCAACTGTGGGGTTTGTTTGTTTGTTTGTGTGTGTGTCAGTCTGGTCAGCCCGAGCAATGGTCGTAGCGTGTATTTTTAGGATTTTTGACCGTAAAGTACCCCCCATGCCTATGGGGCTGTTATAGACGCTTCAGAAATGATATGTGTAGTTGAATAGGTACACACACACACACACACATTGATATGACAACTGTGGTGTAGAATAATAGAATAGAATAGAATAATGTTTATTGTCATGAACCAGTAAAGTTATTGACACAACAAACAACAAATAATGTAAGTTACTTGGATTTTTGTTAGCATATTTCATATTGATATGTGAAGCATCTTCTTTAAATTCATCCCTTAATTTAACATATTTATTGCATTTATCTAGAAAATGTATTTCATCTTCTATGACATTGCATTCAATACAAAGACGATTTTCTTTAGAGATATTCTGATGTCTTCCACTTTCAATTTTTAGACAATGTGTGCTAGTCCTTAATCTGCTTAACATCTTTCTGTGTTTATTATTCTTAATTTGTATTAAGTATGACTGCATTTCGTAAGATTTACTGATCATAGAATAAAACTTAAGTCTGGAATATGTATCTGATTTTTCTTTTGTCCAGTATTTATATATTCTTCTTGTTGTTTTTTGTCAATCGCAAACTTTAATTTGTGTACGTTTAATGTAGATTGGTTATGCCAAACGTGACTAAAACCTAAGTTACAAAGAGATTGTCTAACAAATTGTAGCCATGGCGTTTCTGTCGGATGGTGCAACATTGAGTCATATAATTGATGTATATACGAATCTTGTTTGGAGTCTAGAATATGCGCCCAGAATGCTATTGTTTGTGATAACATTTTTAATCCTAAAGGGAACCTTCCTAATTCCCCCAGTACAGGTATCCACATAGCTTTTCTATGAACTCCAAGAAGGAATCGACAAAATTTGATATAAACAAATTCATGAGGATTTTTGCTAGATAAACATGATCCAAAGAAATGATCAGTATTTGTTTGTTTTATTTTATTATTAAACGTAAACGGATACCAGATTTCAGCGCCATATGTTAATATCGGATTTACAAGTGAATCAAATAAATGTATCATTGTGTCTATTTGCACGTTTTGATTGCTGAAAATTCTGCGGAGGGAATGTGCTGCTTTATTACCTTGTTTACTTAAATGATCTTGAGCTGTATCAAAATTTCCATTCTTGTTGAATATGACCCCTAAATATTTATATTGATCTGTTACTTTGATTACATCAGTTCCACATTTAAATATTGTGTGCAATTTTGGATTTATATGACAAAATACTATAAGAATTTAGTATAATTGTGTGTGTGTGTGTGTGTGTCAGTCTGAGGGGAACCCACGGGCAGCATCAGCCCGAGGTCTGTTGTAGTCATACGTGTCTGTTTGGTCAGCCCTAGGTCTGTTGTTGCCACCCTCTATTTTACTTACTCCACTGGTCTGTTGTTGCCACCCTCTATTTTACTTACTCCACTTACTCCACTGCCCACTGAGCCCGCTCGCCTCACTTTAACAATTGTTGTTCATCATTTTGAGGTAGTGGACAGTATGGACACTAGTGTAACCAATGAAACACACACACACTCCTTACTTCAGGAGCACGTTCAGAATGTATTTACCCGCAAGTGTTTATCAACGCAACTTTGTATAGACCGTCATAATGCACTGAATTTGTTTACCGAGTATACCTCTAAAGGTGTCTTATAACTTGTGTTTGTTGATTTAACTTATTACCTTTGAGCATGTTTTGAATTTATTTCATCGTTGTCATCTATCACCCACAAGTCATCATTTGATAAATTATAATGTATCATTTTTAACCTCAGCCATCATGTATTTGTTTCATCCTTTACCCATGGGTATTATCTGCAATGTGTCATCCTTTACCCTTTGATCATTACCAGTACGACTAAATCTCATCTTTTCTGTGTATATCCAATGTAACCATTTGAGTATCATATAACCATGTATCTAATGTATCCTCAAAGTCCCCTATAGCACTGTAAGGCCAATGCATGATGGTCATCCACAACCTCAGAGTGACAACATTATCCAAAATAAAAATCTTTTTTTGGAAATGTTACATCTGGTTTTCACGTGTTTGTTTTACCCCTCGAGGGAGATGCTTCTGTGTGCATGGGTTGTTAGGTGTGTTGTATGTCATGTGTATGTCTCAAGACTATATTGTCTAGCAAATTTATAAAACACACCTATCCCACAGGGCCGTACAGCTTGTCTCTCTCACTGCTGTGTCAGAAGGTTTGTTTGTGTGTCAATAAGGGTGTTGCAGGTTGCCCACAGGGCGTACAGCTTGTCTCTCTCTCACTGTTGTGTGTGTGTGTGTGTGTTTTAAAGCAAAGTTAACACCCACCAGCCCCCATCGACTGTACACACGTCCTGTGTGTGTGTGTGTGTGTGTGTGTGTGTGTGTGTGTGTGTGATTTTTTAGCTCATTTTAAACTAACCGAAATGCCTGTGTCTGTCGGTGTGTCTGTCTAGGCTCCTTGAAAAAAACCCAGAAAAACAAAAAAAATTAACAATGTCACCGGATGAGTTTGCAGATGAGCCCACTTAATCAACCCAAAGTAATGACTTGAAATGACCATGACTGACCTGATAAGACAAAGCGCACACAAAGAACACGCAGTGAAAACAGTAAATACAGTCACTTTTCAAGCTCAACAGTGGCGACGACACCACCTCTGAGCAAGAAGACGCAGACTCTTTCACAGAGTTCAGGTCCACAGAGTTTAAGTTCACAGAGTTGAAGTTCCCACAGCGCAACTACTACACCGAGCCTAAAGGGATGGCCTACAACCTGCTATAGGGGCCTTCGGGGGAGAAAAGGAGGACTTTGTTAGACGAATTTACAGATGACTATTACTAAAAATTTAATAAAATCAAAAGGAAACAACTCATGTGTTATTTGTCTTTAATTTTGTATGTATGTGTGTCTGAGTGCGCACCGAACCTGCTGGTGATCACGACGTCAGATCGTTATCAAGCCCGAACACAACACGCAGCTGTGGTCAAGTAATTGAGGGCTCACACTTACGCTGGAGAGACTACCGTCAATCCTTTGTCTTGTTTGTCTATTACTCACGGGTAGCACGGACAATAACTTTGACACCGGAGCGAGGTCTGTTGTATTGTTCTGTCGAGGTCTGTTGTACTGTCTCGAGGTCTGCCGTTGACTTCGCCTATATAAGCCGGGGGTATAGTGTCGATTGTCTCATTGTATATATATATTGGTTGTACATACATGCGGTTGCGGATGACTAAACCCCACGGGCAAACACTGGTCAAAAGTGGGGTCAGAGCGGAGTCTGTAGTATCAGCCCGGCACGTGATAGCGAGTCTATATAAGCCGCTGCAATAGAGCTAGATCTTCATTAGATATATAAATGCTCTAACTATTCCATGGTTGACAAAAATAGTAAATATACTATATAAAATAGTAATAATTTAATTTATTGATATTTTAGCGGGTGAGGTATTTTGTCTGTAACTATCTACTCGTACGCTTTTGGGGGGGTTACAAGTATTGTATTGGGCCCCACAAGGGAATAACAGCGATTACCACCCCCATGCCGCTAATGCCATAATAATTTGTGAGTGGGTGTAGGTGGGTGAGATATACCAACAGAGCCGATAATCACAACTGCGGAATCCCCACAAGTGTGACACTGAGTACGACGGGCGGAAATATATATAATGTATGTGTTTAACTACACCCGTGGGGTATATGTGTGTGCACACCCCATCCCCACGGGGCTCATTGGACACATATCTAATGGGTGTGTGAGGGGGCCTTGTTTGGCTTTTGGCATTTGGCATTTGGCATTTGGCATTTTTAAAAACCTCTTTAAGACAAGGTTTAACAAAATGCCAAATGCCAAATGCCAAGGGTGAGGGGGGGTATTAGTGTGCGATGAATTTTTTTATAAAACGCCATTAGCCATGGATCGTAATAAGCAAATCAGCGCAAGAGGTATGTTGTTGCAGCTCTGTGACACGGACTACAACGGCGGGGTGGGAGAAGCCATGCTTGATCAAATGTACTCTACGGGTATGTTGAGAGCCGGCTTTGTGGACAGCGCTACAAAGCAACTATATGCCCACGCCGTGAAAAAGTTTAGTTTTAATGACATGGATACCTTGTGTAACAAGTTTGGCCTTTCGAAAACAAACTCTACACGGCTTTCAGTGCCCCTACCAGCGCCCAAGAGTCTACTTGATGGAATGTTTGGCGTTGGTGGGTATGATCCAGACCGCCTCCTAAAGGTGATAGGGGACGAGATGAGCCCAGAGGCACTGATAAAATGGTACTCCAGGAGGTGTGCCGCGGCAGTCGCCACTACCAAAATGAACCAAAAAATGAACGACCTCATAGCCAACGAGACAACCTCGGGTATTGTCAAGAAGGGTCTGGTGGGCATGGGCAACACCCTCGGGCAGGTGGCTCAGAGCAAAGCGGTGCTGGCCAAGTCTCGCCAACAAGAAGAGATGGATGCTCGCCCAGAGTGCGAGGACCCCTTTACCATGACCTTCAGGAGGGCGGACGAGAAGACGGGCGAGTTCCTCGAGGGGTACGACCCTTACACCGTGGAGTTTACCCCGAGGCTAGGTCGGACAGACGTGAAGCAGAAGCACTACTACATCTTCTCGAAGAAGCCCAGCTGGGGTAAATCTTACGTGATGCAGAAGGAGGTGGTAGATCGCTACAAGGCCAGCATCGTGTCTTCCGTCAACAACGCCTGCAACCTCCCCGAGGGGATGCAGTTTCTAGTGGTGGACGAGTATACCCAGAAGCGGTCGTTGGACATCTCCGAGCTAAAGTGCATCACGGGCGGAGACGCCTCCAGCGGCTCTCTCAATCGCAAGTCGTTCGGGGACTCGTATACCCCGCGGGCAGACATGCAGCTAATCATCCTAAGCAACCACTCCCCTTACGACGTCTACGCGACCTACTCCAAGAAGCACGGCCGTCGCTTCATATCTCAACATGACGCGGAAGCCATCGACCACAGGTTCCACGTGCACATGCTCGACGGAGACCTCGAGAAGGAGCGCCTACAATGGATAGACCCTTCTAGTCTTACCCGAGAAGAGGCGGTAGAACGCCTCAAAACTGACCTGTCGGAGCTCGTGGAGGAGTACGGGGAGAACACTGGTTCCATCAAAGAGCTGTTTGACAACATCGTCAAGCGGACTCGTTGGTACGGCCTCGCAGGTATGAACAGAAGCATACTCCTGGACATGCTACCGCCGTTGATCTGTGGGGGCACAGACACTTCCGATGTAGCCGAGGCTATCCTCTGTCCCTGGGAAATGAAGTGCATGGCCCCCGACAAGATAGACAAGAACCTGACCAAACTGATGACGAAAAAGAGGAAACGATCCCCAGAAGAAGAAGAAAAAGTACCCGCCAAACGACCTCGGGACGACGTGTCTTCTGAGATGTTTAAAGCAGTTTCCATGGACGACGAGGAACGCGGGGACATGGTCAGAAGGCGCTCCCCGCAACTGCGCCAGATGCTCCAAGAAGAGCTAGACGGCGGTCGTCTGGCCCCGGAGAGCAGCCCTTACAGACGCCTCAAACACCTACTCAAAACAAGATTCGGTCCTGATATCGACTCCATGGTAAGGGGCGACGCCTACTTCACGGGTCATATGATGATTGCTTTGAGTAAATAAAACAAAATTTAAACATTTTGCGTTTTTTAATTTTTCGTCACAACAACATGAGGGCGGCCATTTTGTGTATGTCTACTTTCATTTGCACAACCACAGTCTTCTTCCGGGGTACACCTATTATAAGATAGGAGAGAGGCGACATACAAACTGTGTGTGTGTCCCAGGAGTCAGTCCTACTCGCGGCCCGGGGGTCGTCTTGCGGAGAGAGTGTGTGTGTCCCAGAAGTCAGTTCTACTCACGGGGCAGATCTCGTCTTGCGGAGGGTGTGTGTGTGTGTCCAGTGTGTGAGCCCGGGTACACAGCCTGGGCACAGTTATATAGACAAAAGTGAGGAGGAAAAGCCCCCAAACACGCCCCAGAGATTCCAGGTCAGTGCCATCAAAGGCTCTGAGGACGGGACAGTGTCTATTCTGGTTGACCCCGAGGCCAAGTTTAGAAAGTACACCACGTGCTTTGACGGGCCAGACTGGACGATAAAACTGATCCGCAAGGGCGGAGAGCGTCGTAAGAAGGTCCTCAAGGCCAACGAGAAGACTGTCTAAACTGGACCCGTGGGGTATTCAAGACTCCCCAATTGCTCACCACAAAACACCCAATTTACCTTTTTTGTTCAAAGCCTTTCCTTTTTTTTCAAAGCGTCAAAAGTTCCATCCATCCCCCCTCCCCCCTCCCTTCCAACCTACCCCCTGCTCGACGTGGGTAAAACTTAAAGGCTAGAGCGAGCTTTATTTTTTTTTGGTTAGAGGCCGTCTAAGTGATGGGTACCTTGTGTGGCGTGTATATAAGGTAATACAAGGGGGGCAGTCGCCCATCGAGGCCCAGTTTACCCCCCCCATAGGTTGTTTTGGCCCCCCCCCCTCCTTTTTGAGTTTTTGAGACCTCGGGGGCCACTACCCACGGGTAGTGTCTGTGCGTTGCCCGTGGGTAGCCACGACTCACGGGAAACCGCTAGCCACGGGTAGCCACGACTCACGGGTAAACTACTGCACGTATCCCAATGGCCCCGAAGAGTGCGTCGTAAGGAAGTCCTCAAGGCCAACGAGAAGCAAAGCCTTTCCTTTTTTTTCAAAGCGTCAAAAGTTCCATCCATCCACCCTCCCCAAGGGCAACACTTACTCCAATACCCAAGGGCAACTCTTACTCCACTACCCACGGGCAACACTTACTCCAGTACCCAAGTGCTACTTCACTACCCACGGGCAACACTTACTCCACTCCCCAAGGGCAACACTTACTCCACTACCCACGGGCAACACTTACTCCACTACAGGTGACATTTACTCCACTGCCCAAGGGCAACACTTACTCCACTGCCCACGGGTAACACTTATTCCACTACAGGTGACATTTACTCCACTGCCCACGGGTAACACTTACTCCACTCCCCAAGGGCAACACTTACTCCACTACCCACGGGCAACACTTACTCCACTACCCACGGGCAACACTTACTCCAGTACCCAAGTGCTACTTCACTACCCACGGGCAACACTTACTCCACTGCCCACGGGTAACACTTACTCCACTACAGGTGACATTTACTCCACTGCCCACGGGTAACACTTACTCCACTACAGGTGACATTTACTCCACTGCCCACGGGTAACACTTACTCCACTACAGGTGACACTTACTCCACTGCCCACGGGTAACACTTACTCCACTACAGGTGACATTTACTCCACTGCCCACGGGTAACACTTACTCCACTACAGGTGACATTTACTCCACTGCCCACGGGTAACACTTACTCCACTACATGTGACAATTACTCCACTGCCCACGGGTAACACTTACTCCACTACAGGTGACATTTACTCCACTGCCCACGGGTAACACTTACTCCACTACAGGTGACATTTACTCCACTGCCCACGGGTAACACTTACTCCACTACAGGTGACATTTACTCCACTGCCCACGGGTAACACTTACTCCACTACAGGTGACACTTACTCCACTGCCCACGGGTAACACTTACTCCACTACAGGTGACATTTACTCCACTGCCCACGGGTAACACTTACTCCACTACAGGTGACATTTACTCCACTGCCCACGGGTAACACTTACTCCACTACATGTGACAATTACTCCACTGCCCACGGGTAACACTTACTCCACTACAGGTGACATTTACTCCACTGCCCACGGGTAACACTTACTCCACTACAGGTGACACTTACTCCACTGCCCACGGGTAACACTTACTCCACTACAGGTGACATTTACTCCACTGCCCACGGGTAACACTTACTCCACTACAGGTGACATTTACTCCACTGCCCACGGGTAACACTTACTCCACTACATGTGACAATTACTCCACTGCCCACGGGTAACACTTACTCCACTACAGGTGACATTTACTCCACTGCCCACGGGTAACACTTACTCCACTACAGGTGACATTTACTCCACTGCCCACGGGTAACACTTACTCCACTACAGGTGACATTTACTCCACTGCCCACGGGTAACACTTACTCCACTACAGGTGACATTTACTCCACTGCCCACGGGTAACACTTACTCCACTACATGTGACAATTACTCCACTGCCCACGGGTAACACTTACTCCACTACAGGTGACATTTACTCCACTGCCCACGGGTAACACTTACTCCACTACAGGTGACATTTACTCCACTGCCCACGGGTAACACTTACTCCACTACATGTGACAATTACTCCACTGCCCACGGGTAACACTTACTCCACTACATGTGACAATTACTCCACTGCCCACGGGTAACACTTACTCCACTACAGGTGACATTTACTCCACTGCCCACGGGTAACACTTACTCCACTACAGGTGACATTTACTCCACTGCCCACGGGTAACACTTACTCCACTACAGGTGACATTTACTCCACTGCCCACGGGTAACACTTACTCCACTACAGGTGACACTTACTCCACTGCCCACGGGTAACACTTACTCCACTACAGGTGACATTTACTCCACTGCCCAAGGGCAACACTTACTCCACTACAGGTGACACTTACTCCACTGCCCACGGGTAACACTTACTTCACTACATGTGACAATTACTCCACTGCCCACGGGTAACACTTACTCCACTACAGGTGACATTTACTCCACTGCCCACGGGTAACACTTACTCCACTACAGGTGACATTTACTCCACTGCCCTCGGGTAACACTTACTCCACTACAGGTGACATTTACTCCACTGCCCACGGGTAACACTTACTCCACTACAGGTGACACTTACTCCACTGCCCACGGGTAACACTTACTTCACTACATGTGACAATTACTCCACTGCCCACGGGTAACACTTACTCCACTACAGGTGACATTTACTCCACTGCCCACGGGTAACACTTACTCCACTACAGGTGACATTTACTCCACTACCCAAGTGCTACTCCAGTACCCAAGGGCAACACTTACTCCAATACCCACGGGCAACACTTACTCCACTACCCAAGGGCAACACTTACTTGCGTCTGAAATGATTCTAAAAGGGAGGCATGGAATTCAACTTCTTCCGGGTGAAATTGAACTATTTATCATGATGTTTGCTGACGACATAGCATTGCTTTCAGTGATACCGGTGGGACTACAAAACCAGTTAAATATATTGCATGAAGTTGCCAACAGATTAGGTTTAAAGGTAAACAAAGAAAAAACAAAAGTGTTGGTATTTCGCAACGGTGGATACTTGGGGGAAAAACGAAGCCTGGACATTTGGTCACGACAACATGTACGTTACCAACTCGTATAAATATCTCGGCTTAACCTTGACCACCAAAGTTTCCATCCAACGATGCTTTGAAGACTCTATTGTACGAGCTAAGCGTGGTGTTATCGACATTTTCCCAGCGAAGCTGGAGGTATCCCGTGAACGCTATACTGTAATCGATTTGAGAAATGTGCATACCGAATAATACATGATAAAGAAGGATTCTTTGTGCCCGAAAATGGGCCACAGTTGGAGATGGAAGTTCACCAAAAATTGGGACCATACTAACAAAAATACGGTGGGTAAAATTGGCGCCCCCATTTTTTGAGCAAACGCCACCCAAGGCCGCTTTGGACGGGTAGAAATTCCGTAGTTTCCAAGTCTATGGATAAAGCTCGCGTAAGAAGAATACGTCACGGTCGAAAGTCTTTGACGTCAATTAATGCATCATGACGTCATGCCTCCCTGTAGTCTTTCTCTCTCGCGCGGTGTGTGTGTGTGTGTGTGTGTGTGTGTGTGTGTGTGTGCGCACGCGTGCATGAGTCTGTACTCGTGTGTGTGTGAGTGTGTGTGTGATGTGTGTGTGTGTGTGTGTATTTGTGTGTGCGCACGCGTGCATGAGTCTGTACTCGTGTGTGTGTGAGTGTGTGTGTGTATTTGTGTGTGTGTGTGTGTGTGTATTTGTGTGTGCGCAAGCGTGCATGAGTCTGTACTCGTGTGTGTGTGAGTGTGTGTGTGTGTGTGTGTGTATTTGTGTGTGTGTGTGTGTGTGTGTGTGCGCAAGCGTGCATGAGTCTGTACTCGTGTGTGTGTGTGAGTGTGTGTGTGGTGTGTGTGTGTGTGTATTTGTGTGTGTGTGTGTGTGTGTGTGTGTGTGCGCACGCGTGCATGAGTCTGTACTCGTGTGTGTGTGTGAGTGTGTGTGTGTGTGTGTGTGTATTTGTGTGTGTGTGTGTGTGTGTGTGCGCACGCGTGCATGAGTCTGTACTCGTGTGTGTGTGAGTGTGTGTGTGGTGTGTGTGTGTGTGTGTATTTGTGTGTGTGTGTGTGTGTGAGTGTGTGTGTGTGTGTTTGAGAGAGAGAGAGAGAGAGAGAGAGAGAGAGAGAGAGAGAGAGAGAGAGAGAGAGAGAGAGAGAGAGAGAGAGAGAGAGAGAGAGAGAGAGAGAGAGAGAGAGGTTTGTCTTTCGCTGGGGTATGCAGTGCCTTGGCGTTGCACATCTACTTAATTAGAGTTTTGTGGAATATTGGATGTTATGATCTAAACCTTTTTTTCACACTCTTTGATACACAGATTACCCCCATATTGCTATACGGTTCAGAAATGTGGGGTTGTTTTGATTGCTCTAACATTGAAAAGGTACACATGTTCGCATGCAAACGGATAATAGGTGTTTCCCCCCAAAGTCCCAACTGCATGGTATACGGAGAACTCGGTAGATTTCCCCTATCAGTCCTCGCTGCTACCAGATGCGTTAAATATTGGTTGCGGCTAAATCGCCTCCCCAACACAAGATATGTAAAAATGGCCCATATGATGATGAGGAACATGGCAGACAGAGGGACAGACAATTGGTCCGCTAGGGTCAGAAACCTCCTATGTTAAAACGGGTTTGGACATGTGTGGACGTACGGCTATGTCGGCAACGAAAAACACTTTATCAAGTCTTTTCAACAACGCCTAAAAGACTGCTTTACCCAGAACTGGCATAGTAAGCTAGAAGACAGTGAGAGGTATGACACATACAAATTGTTTAAACCTGACTTTGGAAGAGAAAAGTACCTTGACCAAATAGACAATCCATATATTCAAAAAGTGTTCACAAAACTCAGACTTGGGGTTTCACCCCTGATGTGCAACAAACAGAGATATTCTGCAAACGGTTCCCATGTTTGCCCACTTTGCAGATACCCTCACGAAAACGAGCACCACTTTCTTTTTAAGTGTCCAGTATACTCTGATATAAGAGAAACTTACCTAGGAAATGTCTTTGAAATCGGTCAACTAGAAAACTCGTCAATGCAGATACTACTAACACAAAACAAAAGTAGGTTGTGGGCACTCTCCCGGTATACATTTTATGCATCCAGGCATCGACAGCAACTGCTAGGCTAAAATGAATGTGTGTAAATGATTTTCGATCGCTATGTTCCAACCCTTAGCACTGTATTATGCACTTGTTTTTACTTGTTTGTGAGAGAGTATACATTGAATGGAAACTCTACTCCCCCCTTGTACAAACACAACAGTGTGGTTTACAATAAAATTTCTGAGTTCTGAGAGAGTTCTCCCTCTCTATCTCTTACTCGCTAATACCATAAATATGATATCTGTATTCTTAAACGGATGTTTGTTCTGATGTACAATTTTCATTCAATTTTCTTTTCATGTTTGCTTGCTTTTCATTTAAACTGTACAATAGCCGCCATTTATATGTACTTTCTAAAAACTGTAAACACCACTATAAGCATTATGCTTGTTGTTGTTAGTCTAAAGTTAATTTTGGCTGACGCCTGGCTGACGTACTCCCGATAGCTGCATGTAAAACACTTATTAAAACAGACTACAAACCTTGGACTAAAACTACAGTATTCAGTCCAATACAACAAACCCCACTCTAACAACAAAGTACAAGCTCATAGATAAAAAAAGCGTCAGTCATTACCTGCTGTGCACCAGTAGAATTGTCCATTGCTTCAATTGTCCAATTCTCTAAAACCACCACAAGCTTTAAAAGACACGTCCGACTCCGTGGGCTGTCAAGTCGTGGACACAACTGACTCTGGGCTGCGTACGTATTTAACCGCGGCGAAAAGCAGACAAAAAACACAGACGACAGAGAGCCCCCAAACAGGCTATTATGGTTCACACGCTTGATATGACACCTAAAATCATAATTATACCCTGTGACCCACGTCTGCCACAGTTAGTGGGGGAAAACAACGAAGTTGGCTTTAATTCAACCACCTGGACACACACACGCACGCAAACAACCTCATCAACGCGCCCTCTAGATCGCGTCAAACCGGCTTGAGTGACAGACAGATAGACAGACAGACAAAACACACTCACACACACGCACTCAAACAACCTCATCAACGCACCCTCTAGAACGCGTCAAACGCTTAATACGACACCTAAAATAATAATTATACCCACTCACCCCTGCCACAGTTAGTGGGGGGAAAAACAACGAAGTTGGCTTTAATTTAACCACCTAGATTAGTGCAAGACCAACAAATGTCAAAGCAATATGTTCCCATTGTCAAACAGATTTTGTTTTTATCAAACCTCTCTCTCTCTTTCTGTTTTTATTTGCTTTCCTATCAATCTCTCTTGTACCTATATATTCGATATAAATATGTATTTTGTATTTATTTATTTAGTAGAATGTAGATTTTACGTTTGATTATTTGCAGCTTTTTAGCATGAATGTCCCAGCAGCCACCATCCTCTGGGTTATGGACTACCTGACAAACAGGCCACAGTATGTTAGGGTGGGGGGGCAATCAGTTTCAGACACAATCTGCACAAACACAGGGGCACCACAAGGCACAGTACTCTCACCTTTTCTTTTTTCTCTCTACACAGCAGATTTCAGAAGTTCTAGTGACTCCTGCCCCATAACCAAGTTTGCTGACGACACTGGACTGACCGGACTGCTGACTGTTGACGACGACTCTGACTACAGGCAGGAGGTAGATAGGTTTGTGGGGTGGTGTGAAAACAACTATTTAGAGCTTAATGTGGGGAAGACAAAGGAAATGATAATGGACAACAGGAGGGGGGAATATGTACACAGGGAGATAGTGATCAAGGGGGAGGTCGTAGAGAAGGTAGAGCAGTATAAGTATTTGGGGGTGATTATAGACAATAAGTTGACATGGAAACCAAACTCTGATGCCCTTGTGAAGAAACTCCACTCTCGCCTGTACTTTTTGAGAAAACTCAGGTCTTTTAACATCAGACAAGAAATCCTTCAGATGTTTTACACTTCAACGTGCAATAGTGTGTTGTACTTTGGCTCCGTGTGTTGGGGTGGCAACATCAACAAGCAAGACAGGGATAGATTAGATAAATTCATCAGGAAAGCAAGTGGGGTGGTTGGGAGGAAGCAGGACAATTTCACATCAACACATGAACGACGACTGACTGACAAGGTACAGAAGATTTTGGCTGACGACTCGCACCCACTCAGACCGGAATTTGACAGTAGACGGACAGACAGGAGCAACAGATTCAGACAACCAACCGCAAGATCCACACGCTACAGAAATTCGTTCATTCCATCTGCAATTCACATCTTCAATTCTCAGGTGGGGCGGTAGATGCTGGTGTTGTCGCTCTGATGCACGGGGTCAGTGTTCTGTATTGTTTCAGTATTGTTGATTTTGTTTTGCATTCTACTCTCTTAATCTTAGACAATATGTGATAACCGGCAAGGTGCTGACTTTCTTTTGTGCATTGTTGATGGTGAATGCATGTTAATTTATTTTTAATATACTTTCTTATGTGATAACCAATGTGCTATATTTTCTCAGGACAAAGAACAAATGTTTATTTTGAATGTTTTATGTATGTTATTATTACGGACACAAACGCTCAGCAATGTAATTTCTCTTTTAGAGATTAATAAAGTTATTGTATTGTATTGTATTGTATTGTATATATGAGAAGCCTGTTGAATATACGATGTGTTTGATTGTGATTAACTTGTAACTGAGACAATGACAAAAGGTGACGTTTTCATGTCAGTATGTCCCAAATGACATCACCAGTACATTTTTCATTCTATCTAATCTGTTTTCGTTCTATTTTTTCTAATAACATGCGTTAACAATTGATTGCCAACTGGAATGGAAGAGCACAAAAATTGTAACTTGATATGTAGTTTCTCTAGAGGGGAAAACATCTTCCACTTTCATGTCAGTGTGTCCCATGCAACATACATTAATTTGCCAAACAGCTATGCGTAAGTAGATTATTTGTTAGTGGTATAGAACATACTGATCAACAATCAAAGTCAGTTTTCACATTCATGTTCTACCTATTTCTTATATGTTTATTCTTTTGGCAATGGTGAAATGTCAGCAATCGTCAGTGTGTCATTCGGGACAGTAGACTTGACACCTGACCTTTTGTCACTGTCTCAACTGCATACTTTTTGGTGGGACATGATCTCCAAACTGAACTAGAACTCCACCGCCCGCAGCGGGATGATTGACAGGCTGTTTAAGTTCGCTCTCATCGCAAGCCCGCCTGCTCATGAAAACACTGCAGCGTTTTGCTTTGCTGGAGCAACCAGATCATTTGTACAAACTATTTTTAAGTCGGGAAGGGCCAGGATAGCTGCAGTTTTAACTTTTTCCTCCGTTTTCTACGCGGCTTCGCATCTCGATGTCGAAACGGGACGCCACCATTTTGCGTTTCCCCTAGCAACTTAAATCTCGAAGGGATGTGAGCTTTTTAAGTTTTATTTAGAGCAGTAATTAATACTTTTAAATAACATTGTTTGTTTTTTCTTGCACTTTTTTTTACTCTCTAGTACATCGAATTAAAAAAAAAGGAAGAAAACTGTTGAGCTGGAAAATGAAAGCGAAACTAGGACTGACGTGTGATGGATACCGCTGTTTCCCTTTTCAGTCACTTTAATACTGTTTTAATTATTGAACTACGATCAAAATATTGCCGGGCCAAAAAGACATTTCTAACCTTTTTGGACGACAAGTATTCAGTGAGAAAAGGCATTAAAAAGGTGTACAACGGAACTATGATGAAAAGCTTATCATTGATACTGATATTAGCGCCTGGCTTTATTTATCTTCTATTTCATTCTCACAAGGAGGCGGACAGGGGGGGGGGGGGGAGGGATTGTGGTGGGCATTACTCTGGCAGATATGTTGAATGCCACAAAAATAACAGCTCAGCTCGGCGGTTGTGTCGGCGTCACGTGTTGTTGGGACTTTCGGTTCAGCCGGAAAACAGTGAATCAACTGAGTCAACTCGAGCTAGTTGCGTATACATAACTTATTTGCCTTGCGAGTAACCAAATACTGCAGCAGTTTGTCTAGCAGGTTTAAAAAAAAACCAGGAATCTGCATATGTTTATTTTGCTTTAAATACGTGTGATTGTACAACAAATTACGCAACCGGTGCTTACAACTAAATATAAGCTCTAGGTCAGTGTCCACTGATACAAACTGGCGCTAAATATAAAAACACAAACTCAAAATCTTTCAGTTTCGGGTCCTGGAGTTTTATTGTTCTGCAAACCATACAGTCTCAACAGTTGGTTGTCAGTTTTGGTTTTGTTGCCCAGATAATGCGCAAAAGATTTGTTGACTACTAAGTAGGTTAAAACTGTACATATGTAGGTCACCTACATCGGCTAAGGCCGCAACGTTTAGGATCTCTCCCTTCTTTCCCTTATTAGCAAAGCCGCTGGGACAGCCAGTCGCTCTGCGCTATTATAAACAATGCGGCTTGCTGCATAGTTGCTCGTCACATTTGACAGATGCCACAACAGACGAGGGAAAACGCTAGTGGTGCCTCTTATAGCAGCAGAGGTTCGCGAGGTAGTGGTCAGAGGTTGTGTACTTTGCACACAGCGTTTTGATTACACAGGAGTGTTTGGTATCAAATGATGCGTCGTAAAAGTTTTAATTTATTGATGTATTTCTTTCTTGTATTTTTGATGTCGTTTTTTTAGTGGAGGAGCTTTTGTGTATTTTTGAGGGATTTTAACTGTAGCTTATATGGAAGCTAATAGCCGCCTCAAAGCTCTCCCCCCTCCCTCTCTATTTTTTTTAGAGGTCCCAAAGCGACGTTTTCATTGGTTTCTTGGCTGTGACGTCAGTTTTTCAGGTTCGGTGGGGTTGTTGGCAAACAGACCGACTTACGAGTCAAAATGTTATACCAGACCCTCACTTATTTTGGACTTAAAATATTTTTTTTAAGGAATAGGAAAATCCCAAAAATAAAGTGAACCAATGTACAGATATACTTTCTGCTACAAACCTATGCATTATATTGAGTTGTTTTCATGATTTGTTTTGATTTAATACAGCTTTGAACTTCACCTGCAGTCTTGAGTTTATATTCTGTGTTTCTGTTCGTCTTGTCGTATGATTACCATCCTGACAAATGACTTTTAAACACGTATAACATCTACGGCACAGACACAGTTAAAGTTAGCGTGAAGCTAAGACCGCTCGGCTTTACATTATAAATGAACTAACCAAGAATGCAAGCATGGAAAATGTGAACCTACAACCTTTAACGATTTTGAATCAGAATGTTTACATTATAATGTTAATATTCGCAGAGATAAAAAGACAGTGTACATTCAAAACTGGATTGACAATGGAATTGCTCAGATTGGTCATATTTTGGAACAAAATGGATACTTATCCTATAATGCGTTTAAAATTAAATATCCAAATGTGCGAGGAGATTTTGTATTATATCAAGGTGTAATCCAGGCTGTTAAAAAATATCAGATAAAAATCGGCTTAGAATTTGATAAACATTTTATTATGACAGAGCCCATTGTGTGGACATGTATTTGTAAAGGTAAGACACAACTTATTTACAAAAAACTGATTGAACATGCTACGGTCCCAAAATGTATCGAAAAATGGTCTAAATCTTTAGACTGTTTGTTAGATAAGAAGGCTATTTTTCAATATGTTTTTAAAACAACAAAAGACACTTGTCTGAGATGGTTCCAGTACCGATTATTGTATACAAAATTTTGCCCACAGAACGGTTTCTATTTTTGCGAAAAATTGTGGATACGTCATTGTGTACTTTTTGCGGTAGAAATGAAGAAACCCTTTTACATATGTTTTGGGAGTGTGATAAAGTGCAGACTTTTTGGATAGAATTTGTAAATTGGCTAAAGGTGAACTGCACCCATTGTGACAATTTAAAACTGTCTAAAGAACTGGTTCTTCTTGGAGTTGCGAACAATGTAGTCACCGATAAAGCTTTTGATGTGTTAGTAATCTGTGCCAAACACCATGTATATATTTCCAAAATGAACAAAAAGACCTCTCATTTTCAGACATTTAGTAGAAATTTTAAGCACAGATTTATTTGTGAAAAGTATAATGCAGTTGTGAATAATACAGTAGATACATTTTACAAGGATTGGCGCCTGTATATGCATATTTTGATGTAACCCTTAGGTTTTTTCCTTTTTAAATCCTTTTGATACTGCGACCACCAAGCCCTGAACATCCCCCCTCCCCCACCCATCCTCCCACCCCATGTATGTTGTAATTGTTCAAGTGTTCTTCTGTTGTATGGTTTTGTCCCTTTGTTTAGGTGATGTCCTATAATGTACAGTGTATACATGTAGAAAAAAAAACTTCACAAAAAGAGAATAAAAAAAAAGAATGCAAGCATGGGGCAAGACACACACACACACACACACACACACACACACACGCACGTCTATCAGACAACTATTAGTCATGACAATGAATGTACAAAAGCAGTTTTGAGAACACATCAACATACTTGAACATGGACAATATAAACGATGATGTCTTTTAGGCCAGAAAGGAATGCACGATAAATCTAGACAAAATACACAGGAGACAGAGAGCCCCCCAAACAGGCTATACGGTTGAATCCTAGGGTTAGAGTCATTTGTCTATTACGATCACGAAGAGCAAAAAATACTGCTTGACCAACTGTGTTGGTGATGCTTTGTTTTCTCTTTTCCTTGTGCAAACTACAAATCGGTTTATCTAGTTAGTTAAATGGATGTGCATACGCACGAGCTTGGTTTTGTGATTATATCTGCGGCTTTTTTGTGTGTACGCCATGTATGCAGATTGTGTAGGTATATTAGTATTCATGTGTGAGTGCATGTGTATGTGTATGTGTTGTATGTATGTGTGTGCGCCTGTCTGTATGCGTGTGTGTGTGTGTGCATGTGTGTGTGCGTGTGTGCGTGTTTCTGTGTGTATCTGTGCATGTGTGTGGTGATAGCGTGTGTGTGTGTATCTGTGCATGTGTGTGGTGATAGCGTGTGTGTGTGTATCTCTGCATGTGTGTGGTGATAGCGTGTGTGTGTGTATGCGCACGCGTATGTGCGTGCGCACGCGTGTGTTTGTTTGTGACTGCATGGATTTAAACGATGAATTTGCTTTTGTACTCCTGTTCTTTTTGTGTCTTAATGCTGTATTTTGGTTTTGTACATGTGTATAGCAATGTCATTGTAAAGCGCTTAGAGCTTCTAGGTAAGCGCTCTATAAGTTTCCATTATTATTATTATTATTATTTATAATGATGACCCCTCTCCCACCCCCCACGAGTATATTTTGTTTGATGGATGCAAGGCCTATTAGTTGTATTACGGTGCGTGTTGTTGGTGTTAAAAAACAAAAACAATGTTGCTGCTATTGCTACTTGTCGTTGCCCAAGGGCCAGCAACGATCCCTATATTCCTTAAGTATTATACTGCCGCACAGAAGGTTCCAGAGGGTTCCTTACAGCAACAGTCGTCGGTCTCACAGCAACAGTCGTTGGTCTTGAAACCCGTTCCGCCTGAAATTATTTGCCGCAAAGGCGATTACATCATGCGTACGCTGTTGTATACAAAGGCCAAATCACGACACTCGGGGACGGTCCAGGTGTTGCTCGCCACGGCTATCACTGATATCTCCTCACGGTATATGGCCAACGATGACTGTTCTGGATCCTTCCAGCTGGCTCAAGTTGACTTCGAGCCCAGGTTGTTTCCTAACTTGGACTTCGGTTTGCAGTGTTATATAGACGGTCTAAGGTTCTGGTATAAAGAGATGGGTAAAGCCGAGAGGTTCGTGTCGGCCCGCATATACGAAAGGAACTTTACTATGACACCCTTTAAAATACAAAAAAGTCAAAAAGTCATTGAGTATTCTCTAGTTACACCGGGGCTTATCGACCTTCAGGGTAACCCCGACAGCTTAAAAGACAACGAATGTATAACCGTCAACGAGAACAGGACGACAACCCAGTGTTACAGAATCACGGGAAAAGAGTGCGCGTACCCCCAGTCAAGGTGCGGACAAAACCCAACCAACAGGAGGATCGAGTGTCTGTGTACCCCAGGGTATGCAAAAGACACTCCTAGCGGGGACTGTGGGGACGTTGATGAATGCTCTCAAGGGGCGCATACGTGCAACCTCGCCACTCAAGATTGTGTTAACGTCATCGGGGACTACCGATGCATTGATACACCCACTGATACACTCACCCCACCGGCCACTACGGTCGAACCACTACAAAAGTGTGACGACAAGCTCGAAGTGAACCTAGGGAAGGTAAACAACATCTATTGCGTACCCAAAAACGTGGTGACGCCCCCAGAGTTAGATTGTTTGGTCGACCGCGGGGTAACAATGAAATTTTTGTTCCCCATGGGTGGTAAAATACTCGCCAACAAGAACGTGGTCCTCGATGTAGTCTCAAAGCATAACGAAGACGATAAACAAAGGTGGACATCTCAAACGCTAAATCTAAAATGTGCAGACTCGCTTTACACAGTCTTTCCACACGCGTGTTCAGAACCGATAGCTCCTTACGCTACACTCGACGTAAAAACTCCCCCATATTCGTTGTCCTATGACATTCTAGACAGAAAGTCTGCTGACACCGTAGGGGGTGTTGGCGCAGAGTGTTTTGCTAACGGTATACTGGTCTGGGCTATAAACTATGTTAAGATTTTTTACCTAGGGGTCGAATCAAGCGACTTTATTCCCGGGGTGACCAAAATTGACCTCAAGTATGACGTTGAAAACCAAAGCCCCAGGAGCGCAACCCCGTTTACTTGTAAAAAAGTAGGAGCTGCGGACGACTGCTTTTGGCTAAGCGGGGCCTCGCACGCATGCGATCGTGCCTCGCAGGAATGTGACAGGGTGGCGGCTAAAGATGACTATTTCTCTGTGGGCTGCAAGTGCAAGGCCGGGTATGCACCCACCGGCGACAACGTGTGCGTAGACACGACCATCTGTATACCCGGACTCAAGGTCGTGGGGAACCAGTGTGTAGACGTGGACGAGTGCGCCACGGGGACGGCTAACTGTACCTCTGGGGATGACTGCAAGAACGTTTTAGGTGGCTTTGAGTGCCTGTCCAGAAAAGATTGTCCGTACGGTACTACCTACGATAGCAATAAGACGGCCTGTGAGGACATTGACGAATGCGCACTAGATACAGACACGTGCGATCCCGCGTCTACCACTTGCAAAAATACCCACGGGGGGTTTGCGTGTGAGTGTAAAGACCCTGCCACGCAGTCTCTGGACGCGTCCTTGACCAGTTGCGAAACCCCCCAATACGAGTTCAGGCTCCTCGATCCCTCTATGGCTAGATGCTGCACGCACAACAAGGGCTTTTGGTCAGTATTTTTGATGCGGGCTAGACTAGGAGGGTCGCACGCGGGCTACACTGAGATCTCCCCTGTGGCTTGTATCGAGGTCACAAACGTAGACCTTACGAATATCCCGTGGACATACACCAAACCTTATCTGATTAGCGGTATGGGTGACCTAGAGGTAGAGTCCCTTCTGGGGTTGATGGATATTGTCAGGGCCGCTAATCAACAAACTAAAGTATTGGCCACCATGATCTACCCGGACGGCTGCAGACATTCATATGTCCTCGGACAAGCCGCTACTACCTCAGCAGATTATTTTATGGCCCATACTCCTACTTCACACACCTATTATGACCCCAACGTTAGGTCTTTTGACAATTGTAAGAAACCCTTAGCTAGTAACGTAGAATGGCTCGCGCAGAACCTCTTGGTACCCAAGCCCACGAAAATTGCCAACACCACGTGCGTCTTGCCCCTAAAAAACACGGGATCAATATACTCTTTGGCGATGGGTCTGTTGTTGATCATACTTTTTTTCTGGGTTCTGTCACATTAGACCGGGGTCTGTTGTACGAGAGCGGGGTCTGTAGTCATCATTACGGAACGGTCTCCGTCTTCTACCGCATAGGTGGTTTTTTTTGGGGGGGCTATGGTACTACAGGGGTTTTACAACCTCTTCCCAAAAGAGCTGGCCATCGTCAGCCTGTGGACGGATGACTTTGAACTGGTCAAAGAGCGGGTCATCAATCGGGAAAAAAGACGGCCACGACCTGGTGGGGTGTACGATAATGTACAATTGTCACGGAGAATGCCCTCAGTAATAATTTGTCTGTTTTTGTCTAAATAAACCCACATTTAAAAGATGCTGTGCTTGGTCTTGTTGATTTACTGGCTTATCCTACAGGGTGTGGATTCACTGTAGATTCACTGTTTACGCAAATTGACCCCCCTCCCCCTATTGACCATGCTGCCGCTGAGGTTGGCCCTGTGGTTCCAAAACTCCGCTTCCCTCCTCACACACCCCCTCCATATCATCGACACTCTCTTCCATGTGGGTTTTTTCACTGGATTATATCATGCATGTCAGATTTTTTTGTAACCCAAAAATTATATTTAACATATTTAGCATTTTAAACCGTCTTGTGAGTAATATAGAGAGAGGTTGTTGTCTTAGAGGTTCAATTGAGTGCAAGAAGGCAATCTATTGGTGACCAAAAAGTCAATCTATTGGTGAACCGTGGCGTTAACACACACATAACTCTCTCTCATTCTCTCTCACTCTTTCTCTGCAACACACCACACTTTTTATCTCTCTACATGCTACACACGCACTCAGAAATCATCAACAAATCATGGTTCAAGGTTTAAACAATTTTAATCAATATTCAACAGTTGATAACATTTAATTGGATAACAGATAAAATTGACAAAATTAATATTCAAAATTGGTCAACAGTTAATAGGTGAGTATTTAGATTTTTTGTTTGCTGCCAGAATTGTTTCTCGTTTGCTGACAGTTTGTTGCCAGAATTTTCCAATTTTAAGTGAAAATTCAACCTCAATCAAAGCAGATCAATAATAATAAAGCGAGTTCAAAATAAAAATATATTAAAAAAAAGTTAGTATTTACAATAGTATATACAATAGGGCAAAAAGCGCCCGTGGGGTAATGACAATGCATAGAGAAGAGAAGACAAAAATATACGCTACTAGGCACAAAGCTGCTAGGCACTTTTGATTATTTGACTGGAAGTAAGTAGAATATATTTACTGTGAAGGTGTCAGCAGAGATAACATAGGTTCAAGAACCAATAGTCAGATTAATTAGTCAGATCTCACAGATTACACATACGATCCTACACGATCCCATAGATTACACATACGATCCCACAGTGACCGAAGAGAAGTATGAACGTCCTTTGAAGGGCTCCAGCACAGACATACCGGTGGTCACACACTTGCTGCAACGTTCTGCGATGTACCTAGAGTCCACCTTGGTCACAGTGTTCACAAACCGCACCCCGCAGTGCGGGCAAATGATCGTTTTTGTTGACCAGGTGGACTTGATCCTGGGGACGCATTTGGTCAGGTACTGAGCGCGGAACAGGTTCTCGTGGGCGTCGACAGACAGCGCCTCTTGACACCAGTCGTTGTTGGTGCAGATGTCGCGGATCTCGGCTATCACAGAGTCGTAGTTAGACCCTTTGTTGAACCCCCGGGCGAGGAGATTGATGTGTTCGGATATTTTGTCTAGTTTGAACATTCCCATCCCAATGGTCTCGAGCCACGTGCTGAGGGGCGGGATAGCGTTCAGGAAGGCCGTGTTGACGTCATCGTTGTTGATGAGTTTTGGGGTCTTGACGGGCATGAAAGTCTTGATTCTGGGCTTTTTGAAGGCGATCGGGACAATAGATTTGGGGTCAGTGACTTTGCAGGAGGCGCAACCGAAGCGTTTGACGCACGTGCTGCAGCGGCTGGCAACGCCGCACCGAGTACACATTCTATTGGCCACAGATGTTTCGCAGGTAATGCATCCCAACACGTCGAATTTGCTATAGTCTGTGTCTGCGTAAGCGTCCATCAGTTTCTCTCCGAAGTACACCTTTGAGTAACCATAGGCGGATTTCATGTTGTCAGAGTAGCGCCTCTTTAAAAGTGAGCTCAGAAGAGGAATGCTGTACGACAGTTTGTACCTCTCGGGGTCGACCTCCCTGGCTTGTTGTCCCACGGTAACCATGAGGTTGCAAACTCGCTCCAATATTGTTGTGTCATATTCTGGGCTTCCCATTTCTTTCCAGACGTTGAGAATGTCAGCAAACTCTTCCTTCACGGTGGAATACAACACATCGTCGGGCAACACAACAAAGTCCTCGCGCCTTAGAGGGTTTAGCCTGAGTTTCTCGCGATAGTGGTGGCCGTCAGAACACGGCGTAGAAGAGGCCATCAAGTAGGTGGGTGTAGATATTCGTTTCCTAACTGATGCGGTTGACCGGAGGGACGATGTTGATGCCAGAGAAGGCGAGTAACCGCTGTCTACAGAAGACGCGGTTGAATTTGTTCGTTTGCGTCCTCTACAGATGGGTACCGATGGTGGTGTGGATACCCAGGGCAGATCGTTGGGGTTGTCGCAGTCTTCTTCTTTAACCGGTTGAACTTCGGTGGCTTGAGAAATAAGAATACTTTCGAGAAACTCGTCAGTGTCGAACCCCCCTTCTGTGGCTGATAAATTAATGCCTAAGCAATACTCTTGTCTGTCATTCAGAGTAGCCGTAACAGACAAAATCGGCGTGATTAAATCATCCATAGTTTTTAGTTTCTAATTAGAGTTTCAGTTTCTAAGGGGTCTTGGGACGCCACCAGCGCGCAGTCTCATGATGGGCGTGGGGGGACTCAGCGGTGGTGACAGGGTGGTGACGTCACACGAGCGCAGCCTCCATGGGAGTGGGGGACTCAGCGGTGGTGACAGGCTGGTAACGACTGACGCTTCCTTTTTATAGGAGCTTGTACTTTGTTGTGGAGTTTGTTGTATTGGACTGAATACTGTAGTTTTAGTCCGAGGTTTGTAGTCTGTTGTAATAAGTGTTTCACATGCAGCTATCGGGTTTAACTGAACGTAGCGGGCTGATTGACAGGCAGTTTACGCTCGCTGTCATAGCTAGCTTGCCAGCTCATCAAAACACCCCAGCGTTTTGCTTTGGTGGAGCAACCAGATAGGTAGGTTTTTTTCAATGGTAGTTTTTTAATTAAAAAGTATTTACTCAACGCTCAATCGTTCTGATGATATAGTATAGTGCAAACACGTATACAAGATCACTAACTGTGGTAGGGGTGAGTGGGTATAATTATTATTTTAGGTGTCGTAATTAAGCGTTTGATGAGGTTGTTTGAGTGCGTGTATGTGAGTGTGTTTTGTCAGTCTGTCTATCTGTCTGTCACTCAGTCAAGCCGGTTTGACTCGATCTGGAGGGTGCGTTGATGAGGTTGTTTGCGTGCGTGTGTGTGTCCAGGTGGTTGAATTAAAGCCAACTTCGTTGTTTTCCCCCACTAACTGTGGCAGACGTGGGTCACAGGGTATAATTATGATTTTAGGTGTCATATCAAGCGTGTGAACCATAATAGCCTGTTTGTGGGCTCTCTGTCTTCTGTGTTTTTTGTCTGCTTTTCGCCGCGGTTAAATACGTACGCAGCCCAGAGTCAGTTGTGTCCACGACTTGACAGCCCACGGAGTCGGACGTGTCTTTTAAAGCTTGTGGTGGTTTTAGAGAATTGGACAATTGAAGCAATGGACAATTCTACTGGTGCACAGCAGGTAATGACTGACGCTTTTTTTATCTATGAGCTTGTACTTTGTTGTTAGAGTGGAGTTTGTTGTATTGGACTGAATACTGTAGTTTTAGTCCGAAGTTTGTAGTCTGTTTTAATAAGTGTTTTACATGCAGCTATCGGGAGTACGTCAGCCAGGCGTCAGCCAAAATTAACTTTAGACTAACAACAACAAGCATAATGCTTATAGTGGTGTTTACAGTATTTAGAAAGTACATATAAATGGCGGCTATTGTACAGTTTAAATGAAAAGCAAGCAAACATGAAAAGAAAATTGAATGAAAATTGTACATCAGAACAAACATCCGTTTAAGAATACAGATATCATATTTATGGTATTAGCGAGTAAGAGATAGAGAGGGAGAACTCTCTCAGAACTCAGAAATTTTATTGTAAACCACACTGTTGTGTTTGTACAAGGGGGGAGTAGAGTTTCCATTCAATGTATACTCTCTCACAAACAAGTAAAAACAAGTGCATAATACAGTGCTAAGGGTTGGAACATAGCGATCGAAAATCATTTACACACATTCATTTTAGCCTAGCAGTTGCTGTCGATGCCTGGATGCATAAAATGTATACCGGGAGAGTGCCCACAACCTACTTTTGTTTTGTGTTAGTAGTATCTGCATTGACGAGTTTTCTAGTTGACCGATTTCAAAGACATTTCCTAGGTAAGTTTCTCTTATATCAGAGTATACTGGACACTTAAAAAGAAAGTGGTGCTCGTTTTCGTGAGGGTATCTGCAAAGTGGGCAAACATGGGAACCGTTTGCAGAATATCTCTGTTTGTTGCACATCAGGGGTGAAACCCCAAGTCTGAGTTTTGTGAACACTTTTTGAATATATGGATTGTCTATTTGGTCAAGGTACTTTTCTCTTCCAAAGTCAGGTTTAAACAATTTGTATGTGTCATACCTCTCACTGTCTTCTAGCTTACTATGCCAGTTCTGGGTAAAGCAGTCTTTTAGGCGTTGTTGAAAAGACTTGATAAAGTGTTTTTCGTTGCCGACATAGCCGTACGTCCACACATGTCCAAACCCGTTTTAACATAGGAGGTTTCTGACCCTAGCGGACCAATTGTCTGTCCCTCTGTCTGCCATGTTCCTCATCATCATATGGGCCATTTTTACATATCTTGTGTTGGGGAGGCGATTTAGCCGCAACCAATATTTAACGCATCTGGTAGCAGCGAGGACTGATAGGGGAAATCTACCGAGTTCTCCGTATACCATGCAGTTGGGACTTTGGGGGGAAACACCTATTATCCGTTTGCATGCGAACATGTGTACCTTTTCAATGTTAGAGCAATCAAAACAACCCCACATTTCTGAACCGTATAGCAATATGGGGGTAATCTGTGTATCAAAGAGTGTGAAAAAAAGGTTTAGATCATAACATCCAATATTCCACAAAACTCTAATTAAGTAGATGTGCAACGCCAAGGCACTGCATACCCCAGCGAAAGACAAACCTCTCTCTCTCTCTCTCTCTCTCTCTCTCTCTCTCTCTCTCTCTCTCTCTCTCTCTCTCTCTCTCTCTCTCTCTCTCTCTCTCTCTCTCTCTCTCTCTCTCTCTCTCTCTCTCTCAAACACACACATACACACTCACACACACACACACACACACAAATACACACACACACACACCACACACACACTCACACACACACACGAGTACAGACTCATGCACGCGTGCGCACACACACACACACACACACACACAAATACACACACACACACACACACACTCACACACACACACGAGTACAGACTCATGCACGCGTGCGCACACACACACACACACACACACACACACAAATACACACACACACACACCACACACACACTCACACACACACACGAGTACAGACTCATGCACGCTTGCGCACACACACACACACACACACACACACAAATACACACACACACACACACACACTCACACACACACGAGTACAGACTCATGCACGCTTGCGCACACACAAATACACACACACACACACACACACACACACACACACACACTCACACACACACGAGTACAGACTCATGCACGCGTGCGCACACACAAATACACACACACACACACACACCACACACACACTCACACACACACGCGAGTACAGACTCATGCACGCGTGCGCACACACACACACACACACACACACACACACACACACACACCGCGCGAGAGAGAAAGACTACAGGGAGGCATGACGTCATGATGCATTAATTGACGTCAAAGACTTTCGACCGTGACGTATTCTTCTTACGCGAGCTTTATCCATAGACTTGGAAACTACGGAATTTCTACCCGTCCAAAGCGGCCTTGGGTGGCGTTTGCTCAAAAAATGGGGGCGCCAATTTTACCCACCGTATTTTTGTTAGTATGGTCCCAATTTTTGGTGAACTTCCATCTCCAACTGTGGCCCATTTTCGGGCACAAAGAATCCTTCTTTATCATGTATTATTCGGTATGCACATTTCTCAAATCGATTACAGTATAGCGTTCACGGGATACCTCCAGCTTCGCTGGGAAAATGTCGATAACACCACGCTTAGCTCGTACAATAGAGTCTTCAAAGCATCGTTGGATGGAAACTTTGGTGGTCAAGGTTAAGCCGAGATATTTATACGAGTTGGTAACGTACATGTTGTCGTGACCAAATGTCCAGGCTTCGTTTTTCCCCCAAGTATCCACCGTTGCGAAATACCAACACTTTTGTTTTTTCTTTGTTTACCTTTAAACCTAATCTGTTGGCAACTTCATGCAATATATTTAACTGGTTTTGTAGTCCCACCGGTATCACTGAAAGCAATGCTATGTCGTCAGCAAACATCATGATAAATAGTTCAATTTCACCCGGAAGAAGTTGAATTCCATGCCTCCCTTTTAGAATCATTTCAGACGCAAGTAAGTGTTGCCCTTGGGTAGTGGAGTAAGTGTTGCCCTTGGGTAGTGGAGTAAGTGTTGCCCTTGGGTAGTGGAGTAAGTGTTGCCCGAGGGCAGTGGAGTAAATGTCACCTGTAGTGGAGTAAGTGTTACCCGTGGGCAGTGGAGTAAATGTCACCTGTAGTGGAGTAAGTGTTACCCGTGGGCAGTGGAGTAATTGTCACATGTAGTGAAGTAAGTGTTACCCGTGGGCAGTGGAGTAAGTGTCACCTGTAGTGGAGTAAGTGTTACCCGTGGGCAGTGGAGTAAATGTCACCTGTAGTGGAGTAAGTGTTACCCGTGGGCAGTGGAGTAAATGTCACCTGTAGTGGAGTAAGTGTTACCCGTGGGCAGTGGAGTAAATGTAACCTGTAGTGGAGTAAGTGTTACCCGTGGGCAGTGGAGTAATTGTCACATGTAGTGAAGTAAGTGTTACCCGTGGGCAGTGGAGTAAATGTCACCTGTAGTGGAGTAAGTGTTACCCGTGGGCAGTGGAGTAAATGTCACCTGTAGTGGAGTAAGTGTTACCCGTGGGCAGTGGAGTAAGTGTCACCTGTAGTGGAGTAAGTGTTACCCGTGGGCAGTGGAGTAAATGTCACCTGTAGTGGAGTAAGTGTTACCCGTGGGCAGTGGAGTAAATGTCACCTGTAGTGGAGTAAGTGTTACCCGTGGGCAGTGGAGTAAATGTCACCTGTAGTGGAGTAAGTGTTACCCGTGGGCAGTGGAGTAATTGTCACATGTAGTGGAGTAAGTGTTACCCGTGGGCAGTGGAGTAATTGTCACATGTAGTGGAGTAAGTGTTACCCGTGGGCAGTGGAGTAAATGTCACCTGTAGTGGAGTAAGTGTTACCCGTGGGCAGTGGAGTAAATGTCACCTGTAGTGGAGTAAGTGTTACCCGTGGGCAGTGGAGTAATTGTCACATGTAGTGGAGTAAGTGTTACCCGTGGGCAGTGGAGTAAATGTCACCTGTAGTGGAGTAAGTGTTACCCGTGGGCAGTGGAGTAAATGTCACCTGTAGTGGAGTAAGTGTTACCCGTGGGCAGTGGAGTAAATGTCACCTGTAGTGGAGTAAGTGTTACCCGTGGGCAGTGGAGTAAATGTCACCTGTAGTGGAGTAAGTGTTACCCGTGGGCAGTGGAGTAATTGTCACATGTAGTGGAGTAAGTGTTACCCGTGGGCAGTGGAGTAAATGTCACCTGTAGTGGAGTAAGTGTTACCCGTGGGCAGTGGAGTAAATGTCACCTGTAGTGGAGTAAGTGTTACCCGTGGGCAGTGGAGTAAGTGTCACCTGTAGTGGAGTAAGTGTTACCCGTGGGCAGTGGAGTAAATGTCACCTGTAGTGGAGTAAGTGTTACCCGTGGGCAGTGGAGTAATTGTCACATGTAGTGGAGTAAGTGTTACCCGTGGGCAGTGGAGTAAATGTCACCTGTAGTGGAGTAAGTGTTACCCGTGGGCAGTGGAGTAAATGTCACCTGTAGTGGAGTAAGTGTTACCCGTGGGCAGTGGAGTAAGTGTCACCTGTAGTGGAGTAAGTGTTACCCGTGGGCAGTGGAGTAAATGTCACCTGTAGTGGAGTAAGTGTTACCCGTGGGCAGTGGAGTAAATGTCACCTGTAGTGGAGTAAGTGTTACCCGTGGGCAGTGGAGTAAATGTCACCTGTAGTGGAGTAAGTGTTACCCGTGGGCAGTGGAGTAATTGTCACATGTAGTGGAGTAAGTGTTACCCGTGGGCAGTGGAGTAAATGTCACCTGTAGTGGAGTAAGTGTTACCCGTGGGCAGTGGAGTAAATGTCACCTGTAGTGGAGTAAGTGTTACCCGTGGGCAGTGGAGTAAGTGTCACCTGTAGTGGAGTAAGTGTTACCCGTGGGCAGTGGAGTAAATGTCACCTGTAGTGGAGTAAGTGTTACCCGTGGGCAGTGGAGTAAATGTCACCTGTAGTGGAGTAAGTGTTACCCGTGGGCAGTGGAGTAAGTGTTGCCCGTGGGTAGTGAAGTAGCACTTGGGTACTGGAGTAAGTGTTGCCCGTGGGTAGTGGAGTAAGTGTTGCCCGTGGGTAGTGGAGTAAGTGTTGCCCTTGGGGAGTGGAGTAAGTGTTACCCGTGGGCAGTGGAGTAAATGTCACCTGTAGTGGAATAAGTGTTACCCGTGGGCAGTGGAGTAAGTGTTGCCCTTGGGCAGTGGAGTAAATGTCACCTGTAGTGGAGTAAGTGTTGCCCGTGGGTAGTGGAGTAAGTGTTGCCCTTGGGGAGTGGAGTAAGTGTTGCCCGTGGGTAGTGTAAGTAGCACTTGGGTACTGGAGTAAGTGTTGCCCGTGGGTAGTGGAGTAAGTGTTGCCCGTGGGTATTGGAGTAAGTGTTGCCCTTGGGGAGGGTGGATGGATGGAACTTTTGACGCTTTGAAAAAAAAGGAAAGGCTTTGCTTCTCGTTGGCCTTGAGGACTTCCTTACGACGCACTCTTCGGGGCCATTGGGATACGTGCAGTAGTTTACCCGTGAGTCGTGGCTACCCGTGGCTAGCGGTTTCCCGTGAGTCGTGGCTACCCACGGGCAACGCACAGACACTACCCGTGGGTAGTGGCCCCCGAGGTCTCAAAAACTCAAAAAGGAGGGGGGGGGGCCAAAACAACCTATGGGGGGGGTAAACTGGGCCTCGATGGGCGACTGCCCCCCTTGTATTACCTTATATACACGCCACACAAGGTACCCATCACTTAGACGGCCTCTAACCAAAAAAAAATAAAGCTCGCTCTAGCCTTTAAGTTTTACCCACGTCGAGCAGGGGGTAGGTTGGAAGGGAGGGGGGAGGGGGGATGGATGGAACTTTTGACGCTTTGAAAAAAAAGGAAAGGCTTTGAACAAAAAAGGTAAATTGGGTGTTTTGTGGTGAGCAATTGGGGAGTCTTGAATACCCCACGGGTCCAGTTTAGACAGTCTTCTTGTTGGCCTTGAGGACCTTCTTACGACGCTCTCCGCCCTTGCGGATCAGTTTTATCGTCCAGTCTGGCCCGTCAAAGCACGTGGTGTACTTTCTAAACTTGGCCTCGGGGTCAACCAGAATAGACACTGTCCCGTCCTCAGAGCCTTTGATGGCACTGACCTGGAATCTCTAGGGCGTGTTTGGGGGCTTTTCCTCCTCACTTTTTGTCTATAATTATAACTGTACCCAGGCTGTGTACCCGGGCTCACACACTGGACACACACACACACCCTCCGCAAGACGAGATCTGCCCCGTGAGTAGAACTGACTTCTGGGACACACACACTCTCTCCGCAAGACGACCCCCGGGCCGCGAGTAGGACTGACTCCTGGGACACACACACAGTTTGTATGTCGCCTCTCTCCTATCTTATAATAGGTGTACCCCGGAAGAAGACTGTGGTTGTGCAAATGAAAGTAGACATACACAAAATGGCCGCCCTCATGTTGTTGTGACGAAAAATTAAAAAACGCAAAATGTTTAAATTGTTTGTCTTTTTGTTTTATTTACTCAAAGCAATCATCGTATGACCCGTGAAGTAGGCGTCGCCCCTTACCATGGAGTCGATATCAGGACCGAATCTTGTTTTGAGTAGGTGTTTGAGGCGTCTGTAAGGGCTGCTCTCCGGGGCCAGACGACCGCCGTCTAGCTCTTCTTGGAGCATCTGGCGCAGTTGCGGGGAGCGCCTTCTGACCATGTCCCCGCGTTCCTCGTCGTCCATGGAAACTGCTTTAAACATCTCAGAAGACACGTCGTCCCGAGGTCGTTTGGCGGGTACTTTTTCTTCTTCTTCTGGGGATCGTTTCCTCTTTTTCGTCATCAGTTTGGTCAGGTTCTTGTCTATCTTGTCGGGGGCCATGCACTTCATTTCCCAGGGACAGAGGATAGCCTCGGCTACATCGGAAGTGTCTGTGCCCCCACAGATCAACGGCGGTAGCATGTCCAGGAGTATGCTTCTGTTCATACCTGCGAGGCCGTACCAACGAGTCCGCTTGACGATGTTGTCAAACAGCTCTTTGATGGAACCAGTGTTCTCCCCGTACTCCTCCACGAGCTCCGACAGGTCAGTTTTGAGGCGTTCTACCGCCTCTTCTCGGGTAAGACTAGAAGGGTCTATCCATTGTAGGCGCTCCTTCTCGAGGTCTCCGTCGAGCATGTGCACGTGGAACCTGTGGTCGATGGCTTCCGCGTCATGTTGAGATATGAAGCGACGGCCGTGCTTCTTGGAGTAGGTCGCGTAGACGTCGTAAGGGGAGTGGTTGCTTAGGATGATTAGCTGCATGTCTGCCCGCGGGGTATACGAGTCCCCGAACGACTTGCGATTGAGAGAGCCGCTGGAGGCGTCTCCGCCCGTGATGCACTTTAGCTCGGAGATGTCCAACGACCGCTTCTGGGTATACTCGTCCACCACTAGAAACTGCATCCCCTCGGGGAGGTTGCAGGCGTTGTTGACGGAAGACACGATGCTGGCCTTGTAGCGATCTACCACCTCCTTCTGCATCACGTAAGATTTACCCCAGCTGGGCTTCTTCGAGAAGATGTAGTAGTGCTTCTGCTTCACGTCTGTCCGACCTAGCCTCGGGGTAAACTCCACGGTGTAAGGGTCGTACCCCTCGAGGAACTCGCCCGTCTTCTCGTCCGCCCTCCTGAAGGTCATGGTAAAGGGGTCCTCGCACTCTGGGCGAGCATCCATCTCTTCTTGTTGGCGAGACTTGGCCAGCACCGCTTTGCTCTGAGCCACCTGCCCGAGGGTGTTGCCCATGCCCACCAGACCCTTCTTGACAATACCCGAGGTTGTCTCGTTGGCTATGAGGTCGTTCATTTTTTGGTTCATTTTGGTAGTGGCGACTGCCGCGGCACACCTCCTGGAGTACCGTTTTATCAGTGCCTCTGGGCTCATCTCGTCCCCTATCACCTTTAGGAGGCGGTCTGGATCATACCCACCAACGCCAAACATTCCATCAAGTAGACTCTTGGGCGCTGGTAGGGGCACTGAAAGCCGTGTAGTGTTTGTTTTCGAAAGGCCAAACTTGTTACACAAGGTATCCATGTCATTAAAACTAAACTTTTTCACGGCGTGGGCATATAGTTGCTTTGTAGCGCTGTCCACAAAGCCGGCTCTCAACATACCCGTAGAGTACATTTGATCAAGCATGGCTTCTCCCACCCCGCCGTTGTAGTCCGTGTCACAGAGCTGCAACAACATACCTCTTGCGCTGATTTGCTTATTACGATCCATGGCTAATGGCGTTTTATAAAAAAATTCATCGCACACTAATACCCCCCCTCACCCTTGGCATTTGGCATTTGGCATTTTGTTAAACCTTGTCTTAAAGAGGTTTTTAAAAATGCCAAATGCCAAATGCCAAATGCCAAAAGCCAAACAAGGCCCCCTCACACACCCATTAGATATGTGTCCAATGAGCCCCGTGGGGATGGGGTGTGCACACACATATACCCCACGGGTGTAGTTAAACACATACATTATATATATTTCCGCCCGTCGTACTCAGTGTCACACTTGTGGGGATTCCGCAGTTGTGATTATCGGCTCTGTTGGTATATCTCACCCACCTACACCCACTCACAAATTATTATGGCATTAGCGGCATGGGGGTGGTAATCGCTGTTATTCCCTTGTGGGGCCCAATACAATACTTGTAACCCCCCCAAAAGCGTACGAGTAGATAGTTACAGACAAAATACCTCACCCGCTAAAATATCAATAAATTAAATTATTACTATTTTATATAGTATATTTACTATTTTTGTCAACCATGGAATAGTTAGAGCATTTATATATCTAATGAAGATCTAGCTCTATTGCAGCGGCTTATATAGACTCGCTATCACGTGCCGGGCTGATACTACAGACTCCGCTCTGACCCCACTTTTGACCAGTGTTTGCCCGTGGGGTTTAGTCATCCGCAACCGCATGTATGTACAACCAATATATATATACAATGAGACAATCGACACTATACCCCCGGCTTATATAGGCGAAGTCAACGGCAGACCTCGAGACAGTACAACAGACCTCGACAGAACAATACAACAGACCTCGCTCCGGTGTCAAAGTTATTGTCCGTGCTACCCGTGAGTAATAGACAAACAAGACAAAGGATTGACGGTAGTCTCTCCAGCGTAAGTGTGAGCCCTCAATTACTTGACCACAGCTGCGTGTTGTGTTCGGGCTTGATAACGATCTGACGTCGTGATCACCAGCAGGTTCGGTGCGCACTCAGACACACATACATACAAAATTAAAGACAAATAACACATGAGTTGTTTCCTTTTGATTTTATTAAATTTTTAGTAATAGTCATCTGTAAATTCGTCTAACAAAGTCCTCCTTTTCTCCCCCGAAGGCCCCTATAGCAGGTTGTAGGCCATCCCTTTAGGCTCGGTGTAGTAGTTGCGCTGTGGGAACTTCAACTCTGTGAACTTAAACTCTGTGGACCTGAACTCTGTGAAAGAGTCTGCGTCTTCTTGCTCAGAGGTGGTGTCGTCGCCACTGTTGAGCTTGAAAAGTGACTGTATTTACTGTTTTCACTGCGTGTTCTTTGTGTGCGCTTTGTCTTATCAGGTCAGTCATGGTCATTTCAAGTCATTACTTTGGGTTGATTAAGTGGGCTCATCTGCAAACTCATCCGGTGACATTGTTAATTTTTTTTGTTTTTCTGGGTTTTTTTCAAGGAGCCTAGACAGACACACCGACAGACACAGGCATTTCGGTTAGTTTAAAATGAGCTAAAAAATCACACACACACACACACACACACACACACACACACACACACAGGACGTGTGTACAGTCGATGGGGGCTGGTGGGTGTTAACTTTGCTTTAAAACACACACACACACACACAACAGTGAGAGAGAGACAAGCTGTACGCCCTGTGGGCAACCTGCAACACCCTTATTGACACACAAACAAACCTTCTGACACAGCAGTGAGAGAGACAAGCTGTACGGCCCTGTGGGATAGGTGTGTTTTATAAATTTGCTAGACAATATAGTCTTGAGACATACACATGACATACAACACACCTAACAACCCATGCACACAGAAGCATCTCCCTCGAGGGGTAAAACAAACACGTGAAAACCAGATGTAACATTTCCAAAAAAAGATTTTTATTTTGGATAATGTTGTCACTCTGAGGTTGTGGATGACCATCATGCATTGGCCTTACAGTGCTATAGGGGACTTTGAGGATACATTAGATACATGGTTATATGATACTCAAATGGTTACATTGGATATACACAAAAAAGATGAGATTTAGTCGTACTGGTAATGATCAAAGGGTAAAGGATGACACATTGCAGATAATACCCATGGGTAAAGGATGAAACAAATACATGATGGCTGAGGTTAAAAATGATACATTATAATTTATCAAATGATGACTTGTGGGTGATAGATGACAACGATGAAATAAATTCAAAACATGCTCAAAGGTAATAAGTTAAATCAACAAACACAAGTTATAAGACACCTTTAGAGGTATACTCGGTAAACAAATTCAGTGCATTATGACGGTCTATACAAAGTTGCGTTGATAAACACTTGCGGGTAAATACATTCTGAACGTGCTCCTGAAGTAAGGAGTGTGTGTGTGTTTCATTGGTTACACTAGTGTCCATACTGTCCACTACCTCAAAATGATGAACAACAATTGTTAAAGTGAGGCGAGCGGGCTCAGTGGGCAGTGGAGTAAGTGGAGTAAGTAAAATAGAGGGTGGCAACAACAGACCAGTGGAGTAAGTAAAATAGAGGGTGGCAACAACAGACCTAGGGCTGACCAAACAGACACGTATGACTACAACAGACCTCGGGCTGATGCTGCCCGTGGGTTCCCCTCAGACTGACACACACACACACACACACAATTATACTAAATTCTTATAGTATTTTGTCATATAAATCCAAAATTGCACACAATATTTAAATGTGGAACTGATGTAATCAAAGTAACAGATCAATATAAATATTTAGGGGTCATATTCAACAAGAATGGAAATTTTGATACAGCTCAAGATCATTTAAGTAAACAAGGTAATAAAGCAGCACATTCCCTCCGCAGAATTTTCAGCAATCAAAACGTGCAAATAGACACAATGATACATTTATTTGATTCACTTGTAAATCCGATATTAACATATGGCGCTGAAATCTGGTATCCGTTTACGTTTAATAATAAAATAAAACAAACAAATACTGATCATTTCTTTGGATCATGTTTATCTAGCAAAAATCCTCATGAATTTGTTTATATCAAATTTTGTCGATTCCTTCTTGGAGTTCATAGAAAAGCTATGTGGATACCTGTACTGGGGGAATTAGGAAGGTTCCCTTTAGGATTAAAAATGTTATCACAAACAATAGCATTCTGGGCGCATATTCTAGACTCCAAACAAGATTCGTATATACATCAATTATATGACTCAATGTTGCACCATCCGACAGAAACGCCATGGCTACAATTTGTTAGACAATCTCTTTGTAACTTAGGTTTTAGTCACGTTTGGCATAACCAATCTACATTAAACGTACACAAATTAAAGTTTGCGATTGACAAAAAACAACAAGAAGAATATATAAATACTGGACAAAAGAAAAATCAGATACATATTCCAGACTTAAGTTTTATTCTATGATCAGTAAATCTTACGAAATGCAGTCATACTTAATACAAATTAAGAATAATAAACACAGAAAGATGTTAAGCAGATTAAGGACTAGCACACATTGTCTAAAAATTGAAAGTGGAAGACATCAGAATATCTCTAAAGAAAATCGTCTTTGTATTGAATGCAATGTCATAGAAGATGAAATACATTTTCTAGATAAATGCAATAAATATGTTAAATTAAGGGATGAATTTAAAGAAGATGCTTCACATATCAATATGAAATATGCTAACAAAAATCCAAGTAACTTACATTATTTGTTGTTTGTTGTGTCAATAACTTTACTGGTTCATGACAATAAACATTATTCTATTCTATTCTATTATTCTACACCACAGTTGTCATATCAATGTGTGTGTGTGTGTGTGTACCTATTCAACTACACATATCATTTCTGAAGCGTCTATAACAGCC
>NC_090260.1:40524288-40534288 GCF_037325665.1 Littorina saxatilis | reverse complement strand
AATTTAACGTTTACGTTAGCATGCTAACTGGGTCTTTTCTTTCCATATTCAGTTGCTTCGCAAAAATAAAATGCCATTGCTTTTCTCAACTTGTCAAGTCAGTCAAAACGACCGAAGAGCACAGAACTGGGAAATGACACTGCCATGTTTGTTTTAGGAATAGGAACAGATCTGGGATGACGACATGTGGTGACATCTATCTCGAGAAATAAGCGTCGCACAGAACCAGCGTCCTTCCATTATCAGCAATAGACCTTTTTCGTATAACCTTTGCCCCCAGCGTTTCGACCAATCAGATTTTAGGGCACGGCAGCCTCTCTCTGATAACCGGAAATAGGGGGCAATAGGTGCCTGGCCTGAAATACCTCTTTCACTTTCGATGCTCGAAGTACTATTGCCAGAGGATTACTTTGAGAAATTCTGCAAGAAAACGGATTATCTTGTTCAAAATCATGAACAAAAAGTCAAGGACATGCACGAAGGTATGGTTTGAAACGGCTATTGGTGGTATATGGACGAAAGACTTGGCGAACTTCCCCTGCATAAGCGAAGCAGAGGTGATCGACCACAGATCTACAGATCTCTGGATCAACTTTCTTACTGATACTACTGCGTCGACGTTCGACAAGTTATACGACGCATCCAGCGCAAAGAATGCGAAACCTTGGGGTAAACGATAGACATAATGTGTGCATAAAATGTCTTTCTGCATGGCACAACAGCTAGTAAGCAACTGTGGCGATTAGACTCAGAGCGAGTGTGCTGATGTCGCTGACCGGACAGGCACTTGGAGCCTACTGCGAGTGTATTGCTGGGTAAGTGGTGTTGGCCTTGTATGTTTTGTGGGATTAACTTGATGACTGCGTTACTTGGTATCTTACACAATCAGTTTTTATACTCAGTCATATAATGCATGGCACACAAAGTGACAAACACACACAGAGATTCATAATTCTCTACTGAAAATGTCTGCATGCAAAAGCTGTCTTTTTTGACAAAGTTATGAGCAGCATGTTTATGTAATTTCAATCAGTATCTCCAGGAGACCATGCCATGTTGGCTAGGCATGTTCAATATACCAGGTACCTGAGTGCGGAGTTTTATTTAATGTGTGTACACATGAGTTTGTGAATCCTCTTGTCAATGAAGGTTATCACTGCAGTAAGATCAAATTCCATTCTGAGCCGGTATATATTTTATATAGATATCAACAGCATGCGCTTACAAGCCCTCTGTAGGAATTCTTAGGAAAGATACAGTTAATTGTTATTCGCAGGCTAAGGAAAATCAAGATGACACAGACGGAATTTGATTGTGTGTTGTTGTTTTTACCCAGAAAGGACAGTCTTGCAACCATGTGGCTGCCACACTTTTTGCTGCTTCACACTACATGGCTGAAGGAATCGACACTGTGCCAGCAGACAAAACTTGTACACACTACACATGTATGTGGAAGGCGCATGCTGCCAAGAAAACTGCACCAGCTGCTCTCGATGACATACAAATTGTTGAGTAAGTTTGTATAATAATTAATATTAAGGAAATTAGGGTTGCGTTACCTAGAGGTTTACATCAGAGTGTGATCTATTTTTTTCAGAACATAAGTCTCAAAGTTAAAATATAGAGCTTGTTAACTACAACAGCTACAAGACTGGGGAAAGAGAAACAGTGATATTTATAAAGTGCATCATCAAAAAACTATGCATTTTACATTTAGTCAAGAGACGAGGGCGGTGGTGTATGTTTGTGTGTAGAGCAATTTCTGGAAAACTACAACATTATGTTTAGGTTAGAAACAAACCAGCCCTGAAAGTGGCAAGTATTTTACTCGCCATAGTGAGTAGAAGCATGCAACTGGTGAGTAGAAGTGTTCATCTACTCGCCAAATGCGAGTGAAGATGCTGAATCAAATTGTTGGTTTGGTTCGTAAAATTTGCTCTCTGGCTGGTACGTTTTCAGAATCACTAGCCAGAGGCTAGTGCATCATTTTTTTGACTTTCAGGGCTACAAGCTTAGAAAGTTAAACATATATTTTTTTTTCAAACACAGGGAAGCGTGATTTCCTGTGGGACAGTTTTGCTACTGCGCTATGCTGGGTTGCCACTTACCTTATTCGACGTGGATGCTGGTTTTCAGCTAAGCATTGTCCTTGTGAAATGTACTGCGTTCAGTATCGTTATACATGTGAGTTTGACAGACTGGCGCAACTTGTTTTAGCATTTGTACCCAGCATAAGATTTGCTTCAGTGTCAAGTAAAAAAAAAATTCATTTTCAGGTATGCTTCAAGACAAGACAAGTTTCCCCGGACGACTCTTCAAGGCCTCAATTTTGACCCAAGAAGTCCGGATGCAAGGAAGCGCGACTAAGAGATCTTCAACAACCGGTACCAACCGTTTGAAGGCTGCATATAGTTATGATATACTGAACTAGGGTTTTCAAGGTGTGATTTTTTTTCCAATACCAGTTAATTAAGTTAGTAGCAACAGTTAACTGTTCTGTCAAGTGAAAAATGTATGTAGTTTCGATATGGACAGGTAAAATCAGTACTTTGTTTACAGCGAGGGAGGGTACGTAGTGCTGTCACCTCTGTGTGTGAGTTCAGGTTTAATTTTTTAAATGCCTGCAGTTAAGACAGAAGATTGTGGAAGCTGATAAGAACTTGTGTCAGAGGATAGTAAGAAGTGTTTCGGCTTCGTTCGGACTATACCATTCTCCAGGACTTTCGTGTATTATTCGGAGAACGTATCAGAGCCGAGGACATGTGGTGAACAGCGATTCTCAGTGATGAAAGTGTAGTGTGTGTAATGCCGGACTGTGTTCTTCTTCAACTTCGGAATGGCAAGGAGGTATTTTGTGAGATGTTTTATGATTTGATATCCATGTACTGATGATTTGATTCAATAGCGAAATGTTTGAAATGTTCATTCGTTTTGTGCCATGTTTGTTGTTCAAGAGCGTGTTGTCACCATCCCTTATGAATGTGCCGATATGGACGTGTGTGAATGTTGGTGCAGACATGAGCGTTTGAGCGAGTGAATTTAGAAGCCCCGTGCATGAAAAAGTCATTACTGGACAACTAAATCAGCAAACATAGACATTCCTTGTCATACACATCGATCTGATCAAGGTAATAATGTTAGCACTTTTTTTTCAATTTATTTCACAGTTATTTGTTATTTTTTTGAGGAAATTATAATGCAATTCACTGATTTAAAAAAACATGATTCCAATTGTCTCCCTTGAACAAATTTGTTTGTACAAAATTTGTTACTTACTCTTTTTTTTCCCAGGCTATATCAAGGAAAATTCTTATTGAACTGATTGTGGGACCGTGCACAAGCTGACAGACTTGAACTCAAAAGTTGCAGAAGATTCTTGGTTGCGACTTTTGAGTTCAAGCCGATCAGTTTGTGCACAGTCCCAAGATTTGTCTATATTTATTTATCACTTAAAATAAAATACAGTTTTTCTTTTAATTAAACTGTAGATATGTCAAAGACTGTTTTGAATAATTTTGGGGGGTAATTTTCTTTAAGAAATAAGATCAAGTGAATGCACAAATTGTGTACTAGAGTGTCTGTACAAGGGAGACAATTTGAAGCCCTTTGAAAACAAAGCAGTATATTGCATAATAATATCCTTCAATGATAACAAGAAATAAGGAATAAACGTCTCTTGACATGTTCTCTACCTAATTATCTTGATCGCATTTATTAAAAGTGGAAATCGTTATGTTCGAAAGCTCACATACAATCATTTATGAAACAAACTCGGGCCAGACCAGAGATTTCATTGATAATGGGCCCTTTATTCTATACAGTACCAGAGTAAATTATATAAATCATTACATGACAAAATAAGCTTCTTGCTCTTTGGAGTGATGTGGCCTTTGGCAGCTCATCAACCCAGTAATGTAGATCTGCCTTTTTTACGAAGGAGGTACATGCATACCGTACTCACAGCATGCATACTCACAGCATTTAAGCATGAAAATACATGCAACATGAGGGAAATAACTCCTGAAATTGAAAAAAAAATTAGGGGTGCAGGAGATGCTCCCCGGAAATTATTTCGGAGTGTTCTATGCAATATCAAAATTGTAGAAATCTAGTGCTATTTTTGTTGTTGCATCAATTCAATGGTACCTTTCTGGGAATAAAAAAGTGATTCAGCATGAGCTTTATCGATGTCTTGAAAACTGCATCACTATCTGTATCAAGTAACCTCCTTAATCTTCTCGATTCAAGAGTCGGTTGATTGAATGCACGCGGCTTGTCGACATAGATCTTGTTTGTTTTCTAAAATCTTGAATCTGTTTCGTGACCCTTCCTGTGCATTCGTTTTGGGCTGCCGATTCATTTTAAATTTCTTATACACTGATGAAGGAAGAAAGTCAGCAGATCATACATTGATAAAAACAAACAAAGCTTACTTGGCTCTAGTCGCTTGCTTGTTGTCGGTCTTGAGCGGACAAAGGCACGTCTCCGACCAATACCTTGTCCTTCTGCCAGAGTCACTTGTTCTTGATGTTCTCTCAAATCCAAGATTAAGGGTGGGTACGAAGTCAACGGAGTTGGCATCGTTGATAGCCGTGCCATTGCCAGACACGAAGTGACGCGAGCAGACTTTTCAATGGCACGACAAACCCCTGTCGTCGGATTGCTTGCACCCATCGCGTCCTTCGCTGTTGCGCCTTCGCACTTGCACCCATCGGAAAGCCATACAATGACAAATTCTGTCCACCGTATTTCTCTTTCTTCATTCCACTGTTGCACTTGCAGTTGTAAACACAACAATTTGCCTAGTCGTCTCCGCACTTTACTTTGCACCAAGCCTCGTCGATTTTTCCTTTTGCCCCCTAGTTACGGTAGATCTGACAATAACTTCACAGCGCATGCGCCAAAATTTAAGTGAAAAAGGTCTATTGCGTCAGGCGTAGAGCGACCGCAAACTTTGCATTGTAATGTGGCGGTGGCCACCCGGCTTCGGCTGGGTCGGCGGAGAGGAGCCGGAGAGAAGATGCTAAACACAGGAATAAAGTTTGCGAGTTGTATCTTCTGCTGTTGTCACATCTGTTGTTGGACGGAATGGAGAATGAAAGACGTGTATGTCTTTATACGTGTGTCCGTGAAAGATAGTCCAGAGAGAGTCCGTAACACATCATCAAGAAAACAAGAGGCGAAGCCTTCAAGGCTCACGTAAGAAATCGACAAACAGTAACACAAACTCAATCACTCCGTCACACATACACACACACACACACACACACACACACACACACACACACACACACACAAACACACACACACACACACACACACACACACAGTAAGCATAGGTGACACTGTGCAAGAAAGCGAGACACTAGATCTAAATCTAGCCTACTTAAGCCTGTCCTTAAATGAGCCCGTAGTCGACTACACGAAGCTTCGCAAAGTCTTAATACCAAAAACCCGCAGCTACGGCGTGGTACTTTGACCCCAACATCGCTTCTCAAGTTTTGACATGCGAAGCTTCGCCGTAGCTCGCAACGAAGTTTTTTTTGTTTTGTTTAAGTAAGAAGAGTGCTTTTTGATTCAAGATGGACGACGAAATCAGACTCAATACCATAGTGAAGAATGCACTTATCGACTTTGGTCGATATCGACTAACCTCCTACCTGTATTATTTCATACTGCGATGCATTGACATGTCGAATGAAACTCGAAATCCCAGCGCTCACGCCAACTGGTCCCGGCCGTGCTCAGTCAACGAAATACAACTAAAGTTAAGGGCCAGAAGAAGAATCATCTCTCATAACACAACAAATCAAAGCAACACCTTCAACCCTTGAAATGTTTTAATACGACATGTAACCGTTCGAGTCATGTAAACAAAATCACCAACAAAGAAATTTCATTTGCGCAGCAACCGTCGGAAGTACCCCACCCCCCTTTCGAAAAGTGGCAAGAAAGTTCTGTCAGTTTGTTCAAGTTCAGTAACAGGTGTGGCCACCCCGGGCTGCAAGGCATTCACCGATCCGTGAACGCATTGAGTTTACATGGTTCTGGAGCATCTGTTGAGGGATTGCCGTCCACTCCTGCTGCAGGAATCGGAAGAGCTGGTCCACATCAGCAGGTGGGCGGTGATTGTCCCTCACCCGGCGCCCAATGATGTCCCAGAGGTGTTGTATGGGCGCCAAGTCGGGGGATCGGGCTGGCCAGTTCATCATCACAATCTGCTGACGCTGCAGAACATCTTGGACCACCCTAGCGCGATGAGGGGTCGCGTTATCGTCTTGGAGCATAGCGCCGGCACCCATGGCTTGCAGTGTAGGGATGATTTGAGGCCTCACGATTTCATCCCTGTACCGCACGCCGGTAAGATTGCCTCTAATACGGTACAGGGGGGTCCTCCCGTGCAGATGGAAGCCAGCCCACACCATAACTGAACCGCCTCCATACCTGTCATGTTCCTGGACACAGGCATCGATCTGTACATCTTGGGCGCCCAGACCGAGGTCGCTCAACAGCACTTCCGGTAGTCTGGAAGCGTTGGTGGAGCCGCTGAATAACCGAGTGGCTCACTCCTAGCCGTCTGGAAACTTCTCTGCCAGATACGCCGTCCTGCAGCCATCCCAGCGCCCGTCCTCGATCCAATGTTGTCAGTTTCTTTCTTGGAGGCATGCTTACTCAGAGCTCTGGTGCGCGCCCCTAAATACCCATTCCTGTGCAACTTTCGTTGAGGAGTTTTCAGTATAGCCATGGTTTGCTCCTGCACAATGCCAAACACCGACTGCAATACTGCTTCTTCAGCTAAAGTCGAGCAAATTTTATAGGAAATTATCGTGTTTTGACAACCTTTTCACTGCCCCTAAAAACGGTGTTGCTGAACTGCAATGCGTGCAAAACAAGGTCAGGCACGTGCAGCAGTGAGACAGGCTTCAGTTCTGGAAAACCCAAGTTGGCAATTTTTTCGTCATGCAGTGTTGGCATAAAAAATAACAACGGAAAGCTGCGCAAATCAGAGGCTGGCCCTTAACTTTAGTTCGGCAGTGTAGAACACATACAATTAACTTACGTCATCATCAAGTACGTAAAGTACAATTTGTGACGTACAGTACTCAGAAAGAAGCACACCACGCGCTGGTCGAGACTACGTGCATACGCTTTCTGACTAATAAGATTTGAGACGCCAAGACATGAAAAGATAACTCTCTTTTCCGCCATAGTGCCTTCCAACTAGTCTCGGCCCGCTCAAAATAATGAGCCAAAATGACCGAGACTTTCAGCAATTCCTTCGCGTGACGTCTAACCCTCTTACGCCATAATGTGACGTCTTCAAATGACGAAATGTAAAAGTTTCTACCACAGACATACACACGCACAAACACACGCACAAACGCACAGACAGACAAAGTTACGATCGCATAGGCTACACTTACGTGAGCCAACAACGTAAGATCTTGTTTCCTGAACCTTCTACAAATAAAAGAGAGAAACCATGTTGTGTTTGGGGATGGGTTCATGTGTGTATCTGTTAGAGGGGGGGGGGGGGGGGGGGGGGCGAGGTTGGGTTTGGGGGATGGAGTGGGTAGAACTTGAAGATGGACATGGGTGTACAGGGGTGTACAAAGATGGCGAATTCAGATCGTTTTCTCGCTATGAGACAACAATACAGTAAGCTTGCATCCTGCTTTGCGACTGTTTTCCACGGGTATCAGTTTGATATTTGCCATGAGCAGCACACTGAAGCCAGGTCGGGTCACATCTCTACAGCCATTGCCCGTCCTGTCAGTCCTCACTCGCCATGAGGACATGTACACTGACGCTCAGAGAAAAAAAGTCTACACAACACTAGCTGTAAAAAGAGACAGGCATGATGATACCTGTGCAAGCTTACCCGCCCTTTGTGTCGTCCCGCTCTGCTGCACATTGGGGTCACGATGTACCCGCTCTTTGTATCGTCCCGCTCTGATGCACATTGGGGTCACGGTGTTTCCCGCCGAGGGTTCCAACAGGGACAGAATGCAGCTATATGTAAAATCTTATATGTAAACCAGGACTCTTTTATTTATTTTTTTTTTTTACAAATGCTGCCCTCTTTGTGATTAGTTTAGACTTTCTCTCTCTCTCTCTCTCTCTCTCTCTCTCTCTCTCTCTCTCTCTCTCTCTCTCTCTCTCTCTCTCTCTCTCTCATTCTCTCTATCCCCCTCTCTCTCTCTCTCTCTCTCTCTCTCTCTCTATCCCTCCCTGTCTCCCCCTACCTCTCTCCCACCTCTTTCTCTCAACTCTCTCTTTCTTTTTCTCCCTGCCCAACCCTCTCCCCACCATCTCTCTCGCTCTTTCTCTCTCTATCTTGTTTATCTTGTCACTCTCTTTCTCTCTCTCTTTCTCTCTCTCTCTCTCTCTCTCTCTCTCTCTCTCTCTCTCTCTCTCTCTCTCTCTCTCTCTCTCAGACCTTGACTGAACCTTTACGTGTGACATAGGGTGGATGGTGATAGAGGGAGACGCAAGGTGAGCAGGAAAGGTTGAAAAAAAGAGTAAGGCGGGTGGGTTTTTTGGTGTGTGTGTTGTCTAATTACAAAGCACCCTGCTTGTCACTAACAGCAAAGGCAAAGAGCAGCAGTCGACATTACCCGCTATTACGAGTTAGTCGTGTGACAGAGAGTTTTCTTGCACACGAGACTGTAGATGTCTCACGACGGCGTAGCCGAAGTGAGACAGCAGCAGTCGAGTGTGCAAGAAAACTCTCTGTCGCACAACTAACTCGTAATAGCGATTATGTCTCACAGCAAAGGCATAGAAAAACAGAAATGAGTTTTTGGGGACGAAATAACACGCACAAAACGAGACTGAAAAACACAATTGCCCTTTTACACATACCCTACACACGCATGCGCGCAGAAGATAGAATCAATGCGTTTCGTGTCTTTTCTGGTTGAATGCATTCAACAAAGTATCAACCAACGCTTCTGAATCTTTCAATGAAAAAAGAGAAACTTATTTAGAACCAAACAGCACATACCAACGAAAGCTAAACACACAAACACACAAACACACACGCGCACTAACACAGATTGAATGCAAAGCGCGAACGAACACGGAGGATTTTTGTAGGTCAGGTCGTGGGAAAGTCCACCCGAAATGTTCCACAGGGGAACTGATTGTGTTTGTATTGTTTATTTTCTCACAGTGATATTGATGGTTTTTACAGTGCCGTTTTGAAAGAATATTTTTTTCCGAATTTGGGGCACAATTTTGACCTTTGGTTCGTTTATCTCGTTGAAGTAACATTCGAGTGTTTCTAAATCAAAATCTTCCAACACCGCTGGTGCAGATTAGACCTGCCTGACTGTCTGCGTGCGTGTTAGAGCTGAAGACGAAGCCTCAATCGCCAAAGCGTCACCTATCTGTAGGTCCTGAGCATCGGATGTACGTTGATACGTGATGAGATCCTCACGGAACTGTCTATACAACTTTTCCTAGTCACAGGTGTAAGGTTCGATCTTTTCTTTGAAATTTCGTCCTCTGTGTACGTAGCAAAGCGTTTCGCCATTTTCGGTTTTCGTTGCAGACGACGATAGTGAAAGTAGTACCTATTGTTTTGTTTTGACCTTTCGTATTCAGGGTTCTTAATTTAATTGAAGATTGGTAAAGGGAGCTTGTCGTGCAAGTGGAAAGTTGACGAAGCTTTTGAAAACAGAAATTGAATGAAGAAGAAAATGTGGCTTTCAGTTATATACAGGAGAACGGGGTTGGTGTTATTCTTTTACCGTCAAACACTTAGTACACAGATAAAACGTGATTGACTGACCAAGGCCTGTTGGCACACTATTCAGAGTGCACAACAAAATGTAACAACACTTTGATACCCATTTTTCTACGTTCGTGATCACTTGAAATGAATACTGAAAACATAAGTGTTTAAAGTAGTGACTGAATGTATGTGAAGGTAACATTTTTCAGAAATAAATGCATAATCAAAATAATTGATTTCGGTATCAAAGCGTGTAAAATA
>NC_090260.1:40499288-40514288 GCF_037325665.1 Littorina saxatilis | reverse complement strand
CTGTTTCTCTTAGAATGTGTTGCTGTTCATGATTGAGATTGTTTAGCTTATGTCACGTGTACAGTAAGTTATTTACACCCCACTGTCAGCTATTTACTTTTCTTGGTCATGTTCATAACCCCACACGGACGCCGCAAAAAACTGAGAGATGACAGTTATACACATCTGGGACGAAAAGATCACATCACGTACTGCCACCCTGTGGATTTTTGTGACGCTCCGTTGTTTAGTTCCGAAGAAGCAAAGTTTCACGCGATGCTCACACTTTTAGTTTGTAGTCTGTCGGCCTCGAGTATGCATGAATTTTGTCACCCCTCTGTAGTTTGCGTTTTATATAGGAGGAGAGCCTCTGATATGTACCACTTTTTGTTTCATGCTGATAGCTAGCTTGTTTACTTGTTTGGAATTTTCTTTTCGGGTTTGGTAGTTGTTGGTAGTTGGTCTATCTTTAGAAATATGTTAGGTATAACTAAAGCCAATTAGCTTTGATTGACATTAAGCAAAGCAAAAATTAAATATAGACAAAAATGTACAACTGGTCCGTATTAGGAGCCTGGACGCTTAATATTGACCAGTTAAGATGCCTTCACGAATCAGGGTAAAAAAACACCATATTATACTTAAAAAATAACACGAAACAACTTGGTGTGCAAGTCGGTCTAATTGAAATGTTCTTCAGATTTACTAGTTTTAGTTCGAGGAGAAGATTCTTTGAAGCACAACGGGGAACGAAAGAGACTCATACTGAAACCAGCCTTTATCTGTTCTTTTCCTCTATTTGGTGAAGGTGGTCCACACTAGGGGTTACACACATATTTTGAGATGATGCCATTATCTTGTGTTTGCACTAGAATCTCGGGGGCAAAACTGATAAAATGTTACGAATAAAGTCTTAGCTGTCACACGTAGCAATTTTTGTGGGTTAAAAGCTGTGTCTGTGGACAGAAACTAGTCTGTTTTAAGCGTCACATTTAAAGTGAACGCTACCAAGAGTGTAACATAGAAAAGGCCTGACGATTTTGCGGTTTGTGCGTCTGCAACTGTTTTGACCGTTGCAAGTTATCCATAGGGAGGGTAAATGCAGCAAATGAAACTGTTTTGATTTCTCTAGTACCGTTATTTTGTCTGAACAGGAGGTGGTCCATATTAGGAGCCGGTCCATATAAAGGGACTTTCCCCTTGTTGTTTCCCCTTGTTGTTTCCCCTTGTTGTTTCCCCTTGTTGTTTCCCCTTGTTGTTTCCCCTTGTTGTTTCCCCTTGTTGTAAAACATAGGTTTCAGAAATGAAATTAGCCAAGATTCAAAATCAAAACTATGCATGTTTTCCTTCTAAGTTGATCACTCCCAAAGAAGAAAAGGGGCCCGAACGGGAACGAATGACAGACCAGGGAAAGAAAGAGACAAAGGCCAATGAACACAAAGAAGAAAAGGGGCCCGAACGGGAACGAATGACAGACCAGGGAAAGAAAGAGACAAAGGCCAATGAACACAAAGAAGAAAAGGGGCCCGAACGGGAACGAATGACAGACCAGGGAAAGAAAGAGACAAAGGCCAATGAACACAAACACGCTAAACGAGCAACAACTAAAATCTCGACATTTACGAAATAAGCAATAATAACAAGAGAGACAAAATGTTTGCTTCAAAAGCACAACGTCAAACTTCGTTTTCTACACTGACAGCAAAATATATTATTATACTGTCTCTGCTCAACAAACTACCAATCATCATAGACCTTCTCTTGTTGCAAAGTAATGTACAAGCATAAGAAAGAAGCCATCACTGGGCTTTAAACTATCATTCAAAAAAGTAATTCTTTAGTTGAAAAAAACATCAGACAGAAGCAGTCACGGGTCTTTAAACTATCAATCACAATAGTCATACACTTGTTTCATAAAGCACCAGACAGAGGCTGCAACTGGGCTTTACATTATAAATCAAAAAAGTCAAAATGTAAACAACAAGATGACTGTGGGTAAAAACAAAGTTGAAAAACAACAGAAATCAGTTCTCAATGACGTCAACAGAAATCAGTACTCAATGACGTCAACAGAAATCAGTACTTAATGACGTCAAAAAAGTCATTCTTTAGTTGCAGAACACACCAGACTGAAGCAGTCACTGAGCTATAATAATAAGCTATCAATAAAAAAAAGCCATTTTAAGTTGCAGCCAATACTAGACACTGGGCTCTAATACACCATAAATCAAAATAGTCATGCTCTAAAACATCAGACAGAAGCAGTCACTGCATGGGCTATAAACTATCAATCAAAACAGTCATGCTCTAGTTGCATTTAACACCAGACAGAAGCAGCCACTGGGCTATAAACTATCAATCAAAATAGTCATGCTCTAGTTGCATTTAACATCACACAGAAGCAGCCACTGGCTATAAACTATCAATCAACATAGTCATGCTCTAGTTGCATTTAACACCAGACAGAAGCAGCCACTGTACTGGGCTATACACTACACATCAACATAGTCATGCTCTAGTTGCATTTAACACCAGACAGAAGCAGCCACTGAGCTATAAACTACACATCAAAATGGTCATGCTCTAGTTGCATTTAACACCAGACAGAAGTAGCCACTGGGCGATACACTATAAATCAAAACAGTCATGCTCTAGTTGCATTTAACACCATACAGAAGCAGCCACTGGGCTTCAAACTACAAATCAAAATAGTCATGCTCTAGTTTGACAAAACATCATACAGAAGCAGCCACTGGGCTTCAAACTACACATCAAAACAGTCATGCTCTAGTTTCACAAAACATCAGACAGAAGCAGTCTCTTGTCTATAAACAATCAATCAAAAACGTCATTCTTTCGTTGCAAAAAACATGAGCCAGGAGCACTCAGTGTGCTTTCAACTAGATCTGGTCTAGTTGCCTAATACACCAGTTACAATCAGTCGCTGCTCTGTAAAACAAGAAAAGCAAATGCTTGATACAACCCCCCTCCAATAGAAGACTGTCTCCCTTTTAAGACCCTGTCTTCTCAGCATTGTTGGTCATCATCTCTGTAAGCTTACCCCCATTTTAAGACCCTGTCTTCTCAGCATTGTTGGTCATCATCTCTGTAAGCTTACCCCCATTTTAAGACCCTGTCTTCTCAGCATTGTTGGTCATCATCTCTGTAAGCTTACCCCCATTTTAAGACCCTGTCTTCTCAGCATTGTTGGTCATCATCTCTGTAAGCTTACCCCCATTTTAAGACCCTGTCTTCTCAGCATTGTTGGTCATCATCTCTGTAAGCTTACCCCCATTTTAAGACTGTCTTCTCAGCATTGTTGGTCATCATCTCTGTAAGCTTACCCCCATTTTAAGACCCTGTCTTCTCAGCATTGTTGGTCATCATCTCTGTAAGCTTACCCCCATTTTAAGACTCTGTCTTCTCAGCGTTGTTGGTCATCATCTCTGTAAGCTTACCCCCATTTTAAGACCCTGTCTTCTCAGCATTGTTGGTCATCATCTCTGTAAGCTTACCCCCATTTTAAGACCCTGTCTTCTCAGCATTGTTGGTCATCATCTCTGTAAGCTTACCCCCATTTTAAGACTCTGTCTTCTCAGCATTGTTGGTCATCATCTCTGTAAGCTTACCCCCATTTTAAGACCCTGTCTTCTCAGCATTGTTGGTCATCATCTCTGTAAGCTTACCCCCATTTTAAGACTCTGTCTTCTCAGCATTGTTGGTCATCATCTCTGTAAGCTTACCCCCATTTTAAGACCCTGTCTTCTCAGCATTGTTGGTCATCATCTCTGTAAGCTTACCCCCATTTTAAGACTCTGTCTTCTCAGCAGTCAACCATCATAAAGTGTTGGGAGTGACCATCGATAACAACCTGTCATGGTCACACCACATCGAACAACTTTCTAAAGTCATGTCCAAGAAAGTATATCTCTTATCTAGAATCAAGCACTTCCTGAATTTGGAAGCCAGGAAGTTATTCTTTAATGCCCATATTCAATCTGTTATTGATTACGCATCAACCTTATGGGATTCGGCAAGTGATAATTCACTAAAACCTATAATTAGATTACACAAACGAGCGTTGAAAGTAGTCTTATTAAAGAAAACAACCCTGAATGAATTAGACTATATAAACTTAGGCATTCTCCCTCTGAAGGCAAGACTTGGCTATAATAAATGTACCCTTATGAGCAAAATTATCACTGGATGTGTACCTGAAACTTTACGTACAAAATTTACCATGAGGAATTCACGTCAATTTATGAGATTAAACACTCCTGTTCCTCGGATTGACCTGTTTAAGTCCAGTTTAGTGTATTCAGGTAGCAGTCTCTGGAACTCTCTTCCAACATTCCTGAGGCAAACTACCAGCACTGATAGTTTTAAAAGCAGATATTTGTCTTATGTAATGAAGTCAAAGTAAAGAATATTTGTCTTAAATGGTATTCAATTTTTGTATTAAACATGCCCCTCTCCTCTTTATTGGTATAATGTACACAAACCCTTTTCGAATGAAGGGACTAACAAACAAACCACTAGCACTACATGTATTTGGATGTGTGATGATCTTAGCAATGTCTTGCTTGTTGATTGATTTTCTTTAAAATGTAATGTATGGATTAGAACATGATGTTGAGAAAGTGCAAGCTGCACTATACCACTTAATTCACATCAATCAACTCGCAATTTACCTAAATGCAATGCATTTTGTGTACATATGTATAATGTGTTTTCATTTTAGTTATCTGTTAAAATGTAGAATTTTAGTTTTCTATTTTCTATTTTTTTATCTTGTATTTTTATTTGATTTTTGTAGCTAGTCCCTCTTTAGGGCGAGGGCTGGATGTAAAAAAGCAGACCACTGCTTAATCTACTACCCTCGTTAAATAAAGAATTGTCATTGTCATTGTCATTGTCATCATCTCTGTAAGCTAACCCCCATTTTAAGACTCTGTCTTCTCAGCATTGTTGGTCATCATCTCTGTAAGCTTACCCCCATTTTAAGACCCTGTCTTCTCAGCATTGTTGGTTATCATCTCTGTAAGCTTACCCCCATTTTAAGACCCTGTCTTCTCAGCATTGTTGGTCATCATCTCTGTAAGCTTACCCCCATTTTAAAACCCTGTCTTCTCAGCATTGTTGGTCATCATCTCTGTAAGCTTACCCCCATTTTAAGACCCTGTCTTCTCAGCATTGTTGGTCATCATCTCTGTAAGCTTACCCCCATTTTAAGACTGTCTTCTCAGCATTGTTGGTCATCATCTCTGTAAGCTTACCCCCATTTTAAGACTCTGTCTTCTCAGCATTGTTGGTCATCATCTCTGTAAGCTTACCCCCATTTTAAGACCCTGTCTTCTCAGCATTGTTGGTCATCATCTCTGTAAGCTTACCCCCATTTTAAGACCCTGTCTTCTCAGCATTGTTGGTCATCATCTCTGTAAGCTTACCCCCATTTTAAGATTGTTGGTCATCATCTCTGTAAGCTTACCCCCATTTTAAGACTCTGTCTTCTCAGCATTGTTGGTCATCGTCTCTGTAAGCTTACCCCCATTTTAAGACTCTTTTCTTTTTCAGATCTGATTTTTCTCGGATTCGTCAGGTTCTAAAAGGAAGGTTCCAGTGTACACCAGTGTACAATACTTGCTGTTCTACCCAGTGTACACCAGTGTACAATACTTGCTGTTCTACCCTCGTCACATGCTGTCCAAGATAATGTTGTTTTCACATTAATTGCCCCAAACTTGATCCTATAATGAGACCTGACTTATCAAATCATTAAGTTATTCAATCTAAAGAATATCCCAGAAACAAACTTGCCCCACCCTCAAACCCTTCCCCACCACCATCACTGACCTCATTCTCAACAACCTCCAAATATTCAGATAAAAAAATAACAACATAAAATCAAAGATAATTTGTTTGGACCCAGTTGCATCCCAGTTGACAGGATGGATATTGGGCTGGTCAAGATACACAATCTGTACTCAGAAACTTATTTCTGACACAATGTTATTTACTTACAACGACACAAGACAAAAGCAGTCACTGTGACAGTCATTATTTATGCATTACAGTAAGCTATAAACAAACAATCCATATAGTAACAGGTCGCTGTGACAGTCATTATGTATGCATTGCAAAAAGCTATACACAATCAATCCAAATAGTAACCAGTCACTATGGTATTTGCAATCATTATGTATGCATTACAAACAGTTATAAACAGTCAATTCAAAAACTAACAGGTCAACGTGACAGTCATTATGTATGTTAGACGGGCACAGTGGCCACGTGACAGTCATGATGTATGTTAGACGGGCACAGTGGCCACGTGACAGTCATTATGTATGTTAGACGGGCACAGTGGCCACGTGACAGTCATGATGTATGTTAGACGGGCACAGTGACCTAGTGGATAAGACATCGGCCTCCTAATCCGAAGGCCGTGAGTTCAAATCCCGGCCGCGATCGCCTGGTGGGTTAAGGATGGAGATTTGTCCGATCTCCCAGGTCAACTTATGTGCAGAGCTGCTAAAGCCGTATCTCTCTCCCTGTGTACACGCAAGCACAAGACCAAGTACGCACGCAAAAGATCCTGTACTCCATGTCAGAGTTCGGTGGGTCATAGAAACACAAAAATACCCAGCATGCTTCCCCCAAAAGCGGCGTATGGCTGCCTGAATGGCGGGGTAAAAACTGTCATACACGTTAAACCCCACTCGTGCGAAAACATTCGTGAACGTGGGAGTTTCAGCCCATGAACGACGAAAAAGAAGAAGATTATGTATGCATTACAGACAGCTATAAACGGTCAATCCAAATAGTAACCAGTCACAGTGACAGTCATTATGTATGTATTACAAACAGCTATAAACTGTCCACCAAAATAGCTATTCTCTAGATACTTAAAACACCAGAAAGAACCAGTCAATGTGCTGTACACTGTGAAATACAGTAGAAAGAACCAGTCAATGTGCTGTACACTGTGAAATACAGTAGAAAGAACCAGTCAATGTGCTGTAAACTGTGAAATACAGTAGTCATTATCTGGATGTGGTAAAGCAACAGTAGCCACTGTGCTATTACCTAGAAGGCAAACAGATGAACAGTCATCATTGAACGCTCAAACAAAAAAATAGTCACTTGGCTATCAACAGTGAATTTAAAGAACCACTATTTTTGTTGCATAAAACAACAGACAAAAACTGTGACTGTTATAAGAACTATCAGTCAAATAGTCACGTTCTGCTAGCAACACCCACCACAGCGGAAACAGTCACTGTAGTACAAATTATCAGTCAAATAGTCACGTTCTGCTAGCAACACCCACCACAGCGGAAACAGTCACTGTAGTACAAATTATCAGTCAAATAGTCACGTTCTACTAGCAAAACCCACCAGAGCGGAAACAGTCACTGTAGTACAAATTATCAGTCAAATAGTCACGTTCTACTAGCAAAACCCACCAGAGCGGAAACAGTCACTGTAGTACAAATTATCAGTCAAATAGTCACGTTCTACTAGCAAAACCCACCAGAGCGGTAACAGTCACTGTGGTACAAATTATCAGTCAAATAGTCACGTTCTGCTAGCAACACCCACCACAGCGGAAACAGTCACTGTAGTACAAATTATCAGTCAAATAGTCACGTTCTACTAGCAAAACCCACCAGAGCGGAAACAGTCACTGTAGTACAACTTATCAGTCAAATAGTCACGTTCTACTAGCAAAACCCACCAGAGCGGAAACAGTCACTGTAGTACAAATTATCAGTCAAATAGTCACGTTCTACTAGCAAAACCCACCAGAGCGGTAACAGTCACTGTGGTACAAATTATCAGTCAAATAGTCACGTTCTGCTAGCAACACCCACCACAGCGGAAACAGTCACTGTAGTACAAATTATCAGTCAAATAGTCTCGTTCTGCTAGCAACACCCACCAGAGCGGAAACAGTCACTGTAGTACAAATTATCAGTCAAATAGTCACGTTCTACTAGCAAAACCCACCAGAGCGGAAACAGTCACTGTAGTACAAATTATCAGTCAAATAGTCACGTTCTACTAGCAAAACCCACCAGAGCGGTAACAGTCACTGTGGTACAAATTATCAGTCAAATAGTCACGTTCTGCTAGCAACACCCACCACAGCGGAAACAGTCACTGTAGTACAAATTATCAGTCAAATAGTCTCGTTCTGCTAGCAACACCCACCAGAGCGGAAACAGTCACTGTAGTACAAACTATCAGTCAAATAGTCACGTTCTGCTAGCAAAACCCACCAGAGCGGAAAACAGTCACTGTAGTTCAAATTATCAGTCAAATAGTCACGTTCTACTAGCAAAACCCACCAGAGCGGAAACAGTCACTGTGGTACAAATTATCAGTCAAATAGTCACGTTCTACTAGCAAAACCCACCAGAGCGGAAACTGTCACTGTAGTACAAATTATCAGTCAAATAGTCACGTTCTACTAGCAAAACCCACCAGAGCGGAAACAGTCACTGTAGTACAAATTATCAGTCAAAATAGTCACGTTCTACTAGCAAAACCCACCAGAGCGGAAACAGTCACTGTAGTTCAAATTATCAGTCAAAATAGTCACGTTCTACTAGCAAAACCCACCAGAGCGGAAACAGTCACTGTAGTTCAAATTATCAGTCAAATAGTCACGTTCTACTAGCAACAGTAGCCACTGTGCTATTACCTAGCGGAAACAGTCACTGTGGTACAAATTATCAGTCAAATAGTCACGTTCTACTAGCAAAACCCACCAGAGCGGAAACAGTCACTGTAGTTCAAATTATCAGTCAAATAGTCACGTTCTACTAGCAAAACCCACCAGAGCGGAAACAGTCACTGTAGTACAAATTATCAGTCAAAATAGTCACGTTCTACTAGCAAAACCCACCAGAGCGGAAACAGTCACTGCAGTTCAAATTATCAGTCAAAATAGTCACTTTATACTTGCATAAAGCACCAGTGGAAAACAGTCATTGCCATAAAGTAAACACTATTTGTCAAAATAGTCACCTTGTACTTGCATGAGCCAACAGAGAGAAACAGTCACTGCAGTAAACACAGGCAACAGGAAGTCGTTCTCTCTTTGCATACCAGGCGATAACAGCAGCCAGACCCCATCACAAACAGCTACTCCACATCTCACGGGTGTGAGGTCTACTGACGTACCAAACACGAGCTACTATACTATATATATATATATATAGCTCACGCTTTGGCAGGGAGACAACTCCGTCAATGCAGAGCAGTTGCCTGTGACAAGGGGGATGACTGTGTCACTCTATCACACAAAACAGTCAATCACAAATGTCAAAAGGAGCAACTAATCAAAACAGTCAAGCACAACAGTCAGAAGCAGTCGTTACTCCATAAACAGTTATTTAACATAGTCACAAACAGTTATTATTCTATACAAGTTAGTAAAAACAAAAAGCCACAAGCAGTCAAAATTGTACAAACAGGCAATCAAAAAAGTCAAAAGCAGTCATTACTCTACAAACTGTCAATTAAAATGGTCACCAGCAGTCATTACTGTATAAACAGGCAATCAAAAAGTCACAAGTCATTATTCAATAAACTGACATTCAATATATATGTCATTTTCCGGCTTCATCAAGCACCTGTCAAACTGTCAATCAAAGCAGTCAGTGTGTATAGTCAACTAAAACACCAGACATAAACAGCCACTATGAAACAAACGTTCCATTAAAGTATTATTCCATGGGTGAAAATCATTACCACAAAAGAAGAAGAAGAAGAAGAAGAAGAAGAAGAAGAAGAAGAAGAAGAAGAAGAAGAAGAAGAAGAAGAAGAAGAAAACAGTCACCGTTCTTAAAACTGGTTGGATTGTCACATCTTGTGGTGTATAAAATGCCCGCCACAAGCAGTTGTTCTGCTGGGTCAGGTTCCTGTGAAAACAGTTATTGTTCTGTCGCTTAAAATGACGAGCACAGTCATTATTGGTTTTAATTAACGCACTGCGGCTCAGAAGGTGGTGCGTTTTCTTTCTTTGATAACTCACTGAGTTGTGTGCACAACAGAACAACTCACAGTGATGTACATAGCGATGTCCAGGTAGTCACTGTTTACATGTCACTCATCAGAACTGTGAAACACACCACAACTGTGAAACACAACAGAACAACTCACAGTGATGTACATAGCGATGGCCAGGTAGTCACTGTTTACATGTCACTCATCAGAACTGTGAAACACACCACAACTGTGAAACACAACAGAACAACTCACAGTGTTGTACATAGCGATGTCCAGGTAGTCACTTTTTACATGTCACTCATCACAACTGTGAAACACACCACAACTGTGAAACACAACAGAACAACTCGCAGTGATGTACATAGCGATGGCCAGGTAGTCACTGTTTACATGTCACTCATCACAACTGTGAAACACACCACAACTGTGAAACACAACAGAACAACTCGCAGTGATGTACATAGCGATGTCCAGGTAGTCACTTTTTACATGTCACTCATCAGAACTGTGAAACACACCACAACTGTGAAACACAACAGAACAACTCACAGTGATGTACATAGCGATGGCCAGGTAGTCACTTTTTACATGTCACTCATCAGAACTGTGAAACACACCACAACTGTGGAACACAACAGAACAACTCACAGTGTTGTGGCAATGTCCGTGTGGTCACTCTTCACATGTCACTAACACTCAATGTCAATTTGAAGCGACCAGTACATTTTGAAAGGTTCCTAAAAAAGTTGTTTTTGCTTTTTTGTTCAATAGTTGTGTTTTCGAATAGACCCTATCGGTATTCCAAGCTCTCGTAATCTCTCGCAAACTTCAGAGCAAAGCAAAGCATGCGGTACAGCGATCTCGTGCGAGCTGCAGAAGCCAAGGTTCGAAGTTCTCGCGATGTTCAAAGCGTAACAAAGAGCGTGTCTCGCGAGAGTTGCACTCAGATACCGAAAAGGTATATTGCTCTATCGTTCACCACATGCTGTGTACGTGTATAACGCCATGGCAAAGAATTCTTGCATGTTCCGCACTTTGATGAAACCACCACCACCACCCCATCCCCCCCCCCCCCCCCCCCTTCACATGTTGATATCTATCCGTCTCAGTATGAGTCACTGTCACGGAATGGAAACAATGAGTACAGATATACCGTAGAGTGCGTGGTGAACTCTGCAAAAGAAAGTGGTGAAGCCAAACACTGTACATAAAGAAGACGTGGAACTTGCGAAGAAAATGCGAAAAAGTGTTTGTGGGTTATCGTCCCTAGTCACATGCTGACGGCGAAAACAAAATGGCGGATCGCGTAGGTACCGATCGCGTGCGAGGTGGTGGTAAATTGTGCTCGGCTTTTTGTTGCAAGAACGCCCGTTACAAACAGAGCTGCTTCGGGAAAACTTTCCACAAGTTCCCTAAAGAAGAAAAAAGGTGGGTTGTGCAGTGATTATTTCATCAGGTTTACCTTCTTCAGAATGAGAATGCAATGGCTCGAGTCAACTCACTCAGATAAGCCAACTGTCTCTGGGCATTTTTGTCTGCTATGATACTACAGTATTTATAGAACTAATATGCAAATGAAATATTACAAACATAGCATGGATCGGTTCATCCTGAGATTTCTGTACTAGCTGTACTATGTACGCGTGTGTCTGCGTGTGTACCTGTGTGTGCATGTGTACACTGTACTTACGACTGTGAGTGTGAGTCAGCAGTCAGTACAAAACAACAGTTTACACTTGATGACAAACTACCCGTGGGCATATTTGCCGAAATCTTTATCAAACCGTGCTTACGGGAAAATTACAGTACAAAGGTACATCACTCATCCGTTTTGCGTTCAGGCAGAGCGTTAGATTTAGACTGAAGATCTGATTTATTTTTTGTCTTTCCTTTTTGCTTAGTTTAACAATAACATTGTTGTTTTTATTGTCAAACTAGGTGCAGAATATGGATGCAATTCACAAGGCGAGAGGACTTTGAAAAGCTGCAGCCAGCTGATGTTCAAGGTCTCAAGCTTTGTACTGATCACTTTGAGGCCAACCAGTAAAACAATCCTGCAGAGAGGATCACTTGTGTGGAATGCTGTCCCGACATTGTTTGCAGTGCCCAATCCACCACCGAAGGTTATTTATTTATTGGTTTTAGGTTTTTGCAAACCAATGAAGCACACTATTAAATGCAGGTTGAGTAATGACAAGTTTGAGGCTGATGTAAGAATTGAAAAAAAAACAGCATTGTTCCCATCAAATAATGCCTGTTTGCATTTAGCGCAAAAAAATGATAAGGCCAACCAAAAAAAGTTACTTATTTTGGATCGACGTCTTGATTATGATGATATGATGAACTTATTTTGCCAAAAAACAGCCCCAAATGGCAAAAAAAGTATAGGGTCGGCGTCAACAACAAAAAAGTTGTATGTTTCTGGTCACCTGACCCTACCTATGTTTTCCCGACGACCCTAGACTTTTATTTTGCATTTTCAAAAATAAAAGGGGTATTCAAAAATCAATTGTTTTCCTGTTTTTCAACAAAATAAGTTAAAAAGATGGTTTAAAAAAAAAAGTTTAGAAAAAAAATCTCCACCTTTAGTCATGTTAGGCCACAAAAAAAGTCTGTTTAAGGTAACATAGGCCCTCCAAAAATAGCGTCGGTAGGTCGGCTTTTTATTTTTGTATTTTAGCCATCTGAATATTTTAATTTCATTTTTTAATGCCCCAAAAAAGTCTAGGGCCGGTGGGAAAAAAATAGGGTCGGTCCGGATACTGTAAACAGATTATTTTTTGTTTTGCCTTACGAGAAACATACACTTTTTTGTGTGGCCTAAGACCAATGCCATGAAATTGGGAGAATTGTTTCATTGTGACTGGGTGTTGGTTGTGAGTTTGTCAGTTAAAGAGCTGTGCATTTGCAGGTTGCTAGTGGGAGGAAGCCACCATCGCAAAGGGTAGCTACAAATGAAGCCAGCACCGACCTGTCGCCTGATGCACAAATTGTTCAACCAGGTAAGAGATTTTTAACCATGAAGAACACCCTGACATCAAAAAATTTTTAAACCCATCCATTACATAGTTGATAATTGCTGTATAGGGTGACGGGCGCTGTGGCGGGGTGGTAAGACGTCGGTCTATTAACTCGGAAGGTCGAGGGTTCGAATCCCGGTCGCGGCCGCCTGGTGGGTTAAGTGTGGAGATGTTTCCGATCTCCCAGGTCAACTTATGTGAAGACCTGCTAGTGACTTATCCCCCTTCATGTGTACACGCAAGCACAAGACCAAGTACGCACGAAAAAGATCCTGTAATCTATGTCAGAGTTCGGTGGGTTTTAGAAACACAAAAATACCCCGCACGCTTCCTCCGAAAGCGGCGTATGGCTGCCTAAATGGCGGGGTAAAAACGATCATACACGTAAAATTCCACTTGTGCAAAAAAAATGAGTGCACGTGGGAGTTTCAGCCCACGAGCGCAGAAGAAGAAGAAGAAGAAGAAGAAGCTGTATAGGGCGGATGCATGGATGGATGAAATTGTACCTGTAGTTCCAACACGTAAAGATGGGAAACATATCCTGTTAGAGGCATGGTGTAACAAGAAACAATTAAGTGGCTCTATTCCCATCTCCCCCCCCCCCCCCCCCCCTTTCCCCGTCGCGATATAAGCTTCGTGGTTGAAAACGACGTTAAACACCAAATAAAGAAAGAAAGAAAGAGGCATGGTGTGTGAGGAGTTTACCTGGTACTGTTGTCCTAATCAATCAATCAATCAATCAATCAATATGAAGCTTATATAGCGCGTATTCCGTGGGTACAGTTCTAATGGCCTCACCCATTCAGTACCAAACAAGGTCAATTCCATCATTGTTCCACATCGTATCCATAGTTGCTAATACACTTCATTTCTGGCCTGCCTTCCTACGCTATTGTTTATTTTCATTTTGTGATTTAATTACACGTGTTTTAATTTCTTCCAGGTTGTAACTTGTTATGGTTATGTTATTTTATGTGTGTTTTCTTTTTTAGATGACATTCAGGCGATCCTGGAGGACATAGGATGTAAAGCATCAAAGTCGTCATCTTCCCATCCCCTCGTGAAGCGGAACTTTGGCAGAAGGTCAACAAACTGAGGAGCAAGGTTTTCCGATTAGAAAAGAAAACGATGGAACCCCGTGTAAAACGAGCGAGTAAATTAGCCAAGCCTCCCAAGAAAGACTTTGTAGTAGAACAGTTGTCTCTTATATTATCAGGCGAGGCGAGCTATTTTGCCATTTATGCCTGTTACATATTTACCGGTTATCTGCTGCTGTGTCCAATCCTGGCAGAGACGGGAACGCATGTTACCAAGGAGCTGAAGGAGAGTCAATGAGATGAGAGAATGTGATTAACAATTGCCAACTCTCTCCGTACAAAGAGGGTCCAAAATTGTATAAAAAAAATAGATGGTAGGCAATTCAAAATTAAAAAAAGGACTCTCGGAGCATGGACTTAATGAGTCAAAAATTAAAGAAGGCTCTATGAGCCGAAGTACATGTTTTGTCTATTGTCTTTTTTTATTTTGAATTCCCTACCATCTATATTTTGATACAATTTTGGACCCTCCCTGGTGTGTTGTTTCTGATGTACCTTTTAGTCTGTTTACAGTAACATAGGCACACAAAAAGAGGGTCGGTAGGTCGGCTTTTCTTAAAAAAAATTTATAACCATCTTTTTAAATTATTTTGCAAAAAAACAGGAACAAAATTGATTTTTTTTTCTTTTTCTTTTTTTCCAAATGCCAAAAAAAAAGTCTAGGGTTGGTCTAGAAAAATAGGGTTGGTCGGGATACCGTAAACAGGCTATTTTGCTTTGTTTTGCCTAAGCAAAGACTAACAAACTTTCTTTAGGGTCTGACATTGTATATACTATACAATTTTTGGGGTATTAACTAAATACATGTATACAGTTTTCGATTCCTTTTATACTTTTTCACAAATTAGCCCCCCCCCCCCCCCCCCCCCCTTTTTTTTTTTTTTAGT
>NC_090260.1:40389288-40494288 GCF_037325665.1 Littorina saxatilis | reverse complement strand
TCAACAATGGCGTTTTGCAGCAAACATTTTAGTCTGACAAGGTAAGTGACAAAGTGTTACATTTTCCAGCTTTAGTAAACGTTGCGTTGTCTGACAGGAAATGAAGCTTTCAATAAGAGAGTCAGTATCATTCTGTGTACAAGTTACTCTCAGCAGGACTGCAAAGGAATTGATAATGCGAGTCAAAAAGCCCTGTTGCACTCCGAATGATTCGCCTTGATGGAGATCATAACTTGTAGTAGTGCTCAGTCAGATTATCTTGGACATGTGTGTTGCCTGTCGGTGATCCTTTCAAATGTGTATCTGAAGTTTCACTTTTACTTTTTTACGTATAATAATGCGTTTGTTAAAGAGTTGTTCTTTGCTACTGGTGACAAGTGGGGGTCAGCTCACACGGACGCAATACAGTCTAGGGGAGAAACTGGTCACAAAGCACCCAGTACATGCCAGAGAGATAGGAGAATCGCCACAATCAAAGAAAATACCACAATCATTCAATAGATATGGAAATGTTAAGATTTATTGTGAAAATGATAGCAAAAATGGCGACCAAAAACGGGAACGCACACTAGGAGTGTCTTTGCCGACTTACCTCCCGTTCTGTGTGGTTGATAATAGTCGTGTCTGTGCTGTTTTTGTTTAAATAGTAGGCTATCTAATAAAACTGATGCAGTTCTTGAAATGTTGCAAATTATTGTTGTCTTTGTGAAATGCGAGAGTGTTCTGAGGCGTAATCTGCATACGGCTGATGTCACACACAGGGTACCCCACTTCGATCAGCCTATCACTCCAAATGAGCTTTATAGTAGAAAAGCATATATACACTACCAAAACACCGCATAACAGATCTACAAGACTGAGCCAGAATCATTGAAATTTACTTCCTGTATAAAATATTGCAATCAAAATAATTTGATCACGCCGTCGCACATGCAACGCAGGTTACCCTCGCCTTCGATTTAAAGTAACTCCACTCTGACTGAATTACCATCGAAACGCAGATAACGAACTGATTCGGAGATTACACGCCACACATTTATGATATTTTACACACAAATTTCAACTGTGTTGTTTCGCGATAAACAGCCATAACGAACACATGTGGCGCCGTCACGTCGCCTCGGAAGGAGAGACGCAGGTTACCAAGAGATTGTTTCCGATACATGTAGATCTACCTGTCGGATTAAAATCACCGTTTTTCACGAAAGAAAGCTCTTTGGCAGATCTGGTGAGTTGGAAACTGTCTATGAATGTTTCATTTAATGTCAAATGCGTACATTCTTGTCGATATTGTTACCTTTGGGCTCATAAATGAAGTCAATGGTCGTGTTTTTCTAAAGTGACTTTTGTCTGCATAGAACTTACTGTGCTTCGATCATTGACTTGAGAAGACTCTTCCGATGACACTAGTTCATTTCACTACGCGACTGCAGATCTGCAAGGAATTGGAAACTTATGGCAGGGGAAATAAGCTTAACTGAAGACGAATAAGCGGAGTAACTGTTCTTCAACGGATTGCTCTCACTGATCTAAATATTTAGATCTTGTCGTCTGCTAGTAAGTAGTCTTCGGTCGTGTGAAAGTCACATCTATTTCGACTGTGTGCATCGATCCGTGTAGTGAAATGTTGATCTTTGATGATTTGGCAACATAACTTCGCTAAATGTGCTTCGAGTGTATCTCCCCGTTAATCATTTGAAAACGTCTTTTAAAGGCACAGTAAGCCTCCCGTAAACCATCACAGAGCTCCCCGAGCGTCTAAATACAGTACAAGCATACTTCCATTTGAACGCTCACCGAACGGGAACATCCTGGCTGCTTTCTGTCGAGCGTGAGACATTTTCAAAGAATTTATTTTCGTAGACTTGTTCCGTTAACAACAACGGCGCCTCGTTTTTGCGCTAGACCTAACTTTTAAAATCTAAATAATAAATTGACAGCTTGTTACACAAACATTCTTTAATCATAAAAGAATTCGTTTTTCATCAAGACAAGATCAGAACAATTCGAAGTTGTGAATGTTTAAAGAAAAGCCCGGAAGCAGGGTCACGCAAGGGTCGTAGCAGACGACGGCCGGTTTATCAGTGCAAATCGCCGTTCCTCTCAACAGTCAAAAGCCATCGCTAGAGTTCTTGTGAACCACAGCCGTTGTTTCGTGCATAAAAAAACGTGCTATTGTAGATAAGCTCACGTCGAGTCGCATTCAAATGACTAACTATGACGACTGCATTGTGAAAAGGGAAAACTGGATCACACGGGTTCACGATGGCTCAGGGGTAAGATAAACCACGCAAAAATAAATTCTTTGAAAATTGTTCGCTCTTTACGGAGGGCACCTAGGATGTTCTCAATTGGTGAGTGTTTAAATGAAATGGTGTTTGTACTGTGTGTAAAAGCCTGACCGTATCTGTGATGGTTTACGGGAGGCTTACTCTGCCTTTAACAAGACCATGTTTCGACAGCCCAGACGGGGAGGATCCTCGATAGCTCACAGGGTATATAATGTTTTCCGCCGTTTTTTCAAGAATCCTTTCAAATTTCCTATTCCAAAAGTACCCAATGACACGACTCGAGTGGCAAAGAACATTCTCTGCAATTCCTGTCTCAGTCCGTGCAGCCGTTTCGTGTCCTATCGTCATCATACAAACATACACACAGACACACATTGTGACAAGAACCAGCTTTAAAAGTTAGATTATGTAAGAACCATGTGAACCAGTGATTTTTTCTTATGTACATCAGATACTACAGTATTTCTGCTTTATGAAATGCTATATTTCAAAAACAAAACTAGAGATTTGAATTTTAACCACTTTTCCCCCTTTCTTTCTGTCACCAGTACTGAAGAACAACTCTAAAACTTCCATTCAGGTCACAGATCGAACACTCGGAACAGTATGCGTGCGCTTTGCATGCAAGAGTTCGAAGCAGAGTTTTCACCCAAAATTAGAGAGCTCTGAAAATCGTGTTTTTTTCTCCGATTAGTAACCCAAAAGAGAAGACATTATACTTATTCCACTGAACAATGTCGAGGAAATCAGTGTCTTGTGCATTTGTTATGTGAGTGTGTGTGTGTGTGTGTGTGTGTGTGTGTGTGTGTGTGTGTGTGTGTGTGTGTGTGTGTGTGTGTGTGTGTTTGTGTATCAGACTAGTATCACTCTGTGTGTGTGTGTGTGTGTGTGTGTGTGTGTGTGTGTGTGTGTGTGTGTGTGTGTGTGTGTGTGTGTGTGTGTGCGCGCGCATGCGGGGGAGTATGTCAAACTCAAGTGAGCTTTTCTTGATGATGATTGAAGTTTGATACAATAACTCATTAACTGTAAGGGAAATGAGGCTATGGAAGTGTCACGTTCAAAACAACAACAGGGCTGGCCCTGCAAGAGAAAGGTGCGGAGGCAGGATACAGAGGAATTAGCAGAGGTGTGGGCAGATGCAGAGGAATCAGCAGAGGTGTGGGCAGATACAGAGGAATTAGCAGAGGTGTGGGCAGATACAGAGGAATCAGCAGGTGTGGGCAGATGCAGAGGAATCAGCAGAGGTGTGGGCAGATACAGAGGAATCAGCAGAGGTGTGGGCAGATACAGAGGAATTAGCAGAGGTGTGGGCAGATACAGAGGAATTAGCAGGTGTGGGCAGATGCAGAGGAATCAGCAGAGGTGTGGGCAGATGCAGAGGAATCAGCAGAGGTGTGGGCAGATACAGAGGAATTAGCAGAGGTGTGGGCAGATGCAGAGGAAAGGACTGGTCTAAGTCTTCTCAAACTGGTTTGATGGGGAAGAAGGCTGATCCGATAAACAATGTGAAGGTAAGTGAGCACTAGTTATGGATACTTTCTCTGCGTGCAAGAGTTAGAAGATGAAGACGTATGATATCAGAACCAAGTCTAGTTTGGTGAATTCCAATAGAGCGCTATCACCAACAATGAAGAAATTACACTTATCCCACTGAACAATGTTAAGGAAAACAGTGTGTGTTGTTTATTTGTTATATATATATATATGTGTGTGTGTGTGTGTGTGTGTGTGTGTGTGTGTGTTTTTTAGGTATGTGACATTGTGTGCGTGTGGTGTCAAAGTGGTCTGCTGGCCCGAAAAACAATTTTAAGGTAAATCAAGACTAGTTATATGTACTTTCTCTCAATGCTCCCCCCCCACCCCTCCTCTGAACTCAATAATTCCAGTAAGTACCTTTTTATTCTGCAAGATGTGTTAGGTGGATGACTTTGTTGCAGGGTATACTAAATAATTACAAAAGGTGAGGTTTTCAGCTCCCAGTCATAAATTACATTACCGGTACCAAATGTGTTTTGCTGTGCTAGTGAATGTGTGTATTTCCTTTTATGAAAAGATTGAAAAAGAATGACAAATCAGCTTCAGCATTCAGAGTTTGTCTCGATATTTTGTGCAGTAAAATGTCTAAGTACACACAACCTTTTAGTGTCTCATAAAGGGAAGTAAAAATGAACAGTCCTCACAATTGGGGTGCGGTACCGTGAAACACCCCTTTTAAAAACCTTTACAATTCAAGATCTCCCCTATTTCAAGACCTTGCTTTTCAGATTTTCTGGTCATAGCCTCTGGTCATAGCCTCTGGTCATAGCCTCTGGTCATAGCCTCTGGTCATAGCCTCTGGTCATAGCCTCTGATCATAGCCTCTGATCATAGCCTCTGGTCATAGCCTCTGGTCATAGCCTCTGGTCATAGCCTCTGGTCATAGCCTCTGGTCATAGCCTCTGGTCATAGCCTCTGGTCATAGCCTCTGCACATTTGGAGGTCGTAACAGGGGTTCCACTGTATTGTGAAATATGAATTCTGGTTTACTGTTTTAGCTACACCTGTATGCTGTTTGTAAAGAAGGATATTTTACAGATTGCAGGGTTTCATTTACTAGTGCGCCCTGCGCCTTTGACGCATTCAATCTGAAAATGTCCGATCACAATTCCCGTCAGTGCGTCAAAGCGCGCATTTAGATTACGTACCATTGCGCTACCAAATGTACACTTTCCGTCGGATTACACACACACACACACACACACACACACACACACACACACACACACACACACACACACACACATGCAGATAACACGATATAGCGGCTAATTCTCAGATGGCACCATATTGCACCATTTTGCATCTTTGGTCAAAACGCGTACAGGCCTCTTTGGCGCTTCTTCCCTTCTATTCGATGTCCCATCGGAATTTGGTTGAGGGGGACCAATGTCCCATTGCCTTTTTCTCCCAGGCTAAACCATGGATTGAGGGGATCATTTCTGCCTCCATAATGATCTTTATGATCTGACACATTGGCTAGCAGATTACATGATCATGCTGTTATGTAATAATGTAGGAAGTCATAACTATGTTAAGGTTTTTGAATTGTGTCTGCCTTGCAGTTACAAGATACAAGATATTTATTCACCAATTTTGCAAAAGGATTTCATCTTGGCACGGCACGCTAAAAATAAAATAAAAACCAACCAGACACATATGCAGACACACATCACCATGCATGCATACATACGTACATTACACTGTCATGCACACACAGACACAACTCACACACACACACACACACACACAATTATTTACATACTCACACATAACCAGCCACATATCTACATCACAAATTCACATCGTCGCCTTGTAAAGGTAAAAACCATATCAGTTTAAAAGGGATGCCAGTAATATCAATGCAACATTAGTGAATACTAGAACAATACCTAAATATTATAATCCGTTTAAAAGTAAGTAGTACACGTAGTTATTATCTTTTAGTCAGATCATCACATAAAATTATATAATCATAATCTAGCCAGTTAGACAGTTTAAAACAACAGTATTAACAGACTATCACAGATCTACTCAAGCACCTGAACCTAGAGTCACATTGCACAAAACTACTACCATCACAGAACTATTCAAGCACCTAAACTATAAGGACCATTAATTGATGTCTGCCTTCCTGTTCAAGTGTTTAAAAAACAAGACCATCCCTGAAGCACATTTTCCAACCACATGTCACACAGCATTTCTGCTTGAAACATCAGTATTGAATAATATATCAAACTGGCCTTTTTGCGGGTTAGCACTTGACAGATGCTGCTTCAATACCACTTGTAAATAAGACAATTAGAGATACAGTGGCGCCCTTCTTTTAAGATATACAACAAACGTAATTAAAGAAAAGCAGAATGTCTTAGAATGGAGGTTATATCTTAGAAAGTAATGTCTTAATTGACAAATGTTAACAAATAAAAGTGTGTGTGTGTGGGGGGGGGGGGGGCAAACTTAGGGGTTCACTGTACAATGCATGAGTAAACTGGGCATTCAGTCCAAGTAGCTAAAGATGTGTAACTGGCACTTTTGCTCACCAGTAGCACTGGAACACATTTTTACACTAATCAGTGTGTCAGAATGCCAACATTCTGGAAAGTCTATGCCCACAGGTATACCACCCCCCCCTTTTTTTTACGCACACCTGCACTCCAATACATAGATGAATAGATTACAAACACTCTTCTGTAACTCTTTATTTGTGACCCTCCACCACGGAATGAGTCGCATGTCACCTTTGCATGATTTTCATATTTTTACATTTTCATAAAGAGTGGTGAAAACCGTTTTAGAAACGAGCGAAAACTGTTTGAGTTATAAGCCTGTGACTAAGGTGACCCCCACACTGTTACAAGACACTCCCCGAACTTATATTAAGCCTAGCGCAGAACCGCGCGAGGTGACATGCGGCTCATTTCGTGGTGGAGGGTCACATTTTCACACTTTTTCTTGCATTTTGGTTCATGTTTTTCAACCCTATTCGAAGTTTGAATCTGAATCAAGTGTCTTTTTTTTTCAGAGACTATCACCGGGGCGCAGCAGATCCGTGGTTTATGGCGGATTTACCCCACAACACGAGGCGCTCGCACAGCCCTACTTCTCAACAGCATCTCTTTGCGTGGGATAACCGTTACTACCTACGATAAGAACCCCTTCATTCTACATGGGTCGAACGGTCAGGACAGCCCTGCTACCAAGGTTTGGGTGTCAGACATACCGATCTCGGTAGCGAATGCTGACATAGAATCGGCGCTTGTCAGAGTTGGATCTACCCTTCGCTCTAACACCATCATGGAGAAAACACGAGACAGAGACGGGAAGCTCACCCGGTTCATCACTGGGAGACGCTTCCTCTTCATCAGCGTGCCATCCACTCCGCTGGAAAAGTCGCTGAAGGTGGGGGGCTTCACTGCCAAGATTTATCACAGGGAACAACCCAAGGTCGACCCGAGTACGTTGACGTGTCGCCGATGCCTGAGACCCGGCCACCGTGCCTTCGAGTGCACCAGTGACGTCACCTGCTCAGCATGCCGCGTCAGTGGCCACAAGAGGGGAGACCCTGACTGCCAGGCCGTCGCCATGGAGTCAGTATGGGACCGTCCTACCGGACTAGGAGCGGTCGACCACCCTCCCCCCCACGCTCAACTGGCTGACGACGACCACGATGACGACAACGATGACGACAACGACGACGACGAGCGTGGCAGCGACGCCGAAAGCGAGAAGTTCGAGGACTCAACTCAACTCAACTCAACTCAACTCAAATTTATTAATCCATATGGAAATTATGTTGTAACAATACTCATTTCCAATCAAAAGAATAAGAATGCATACTAAACACAGTCTCACTAACGCAAACAGTCATCCGTCAAGTCAAGTCTGCCAACTCACAACTCACTCACACAACAACAGCAACAGCAATACAAATTAACAAAAACCATAATTCCAATAACAAAAAGACGTCCAAGAGTCCACCTCCACATCCACGCACACACAAGGTTTACAAAGCACCACATGTCGACTAGAACACCGCACATTTGGGCTACGGTAATACAGTTACTAAAAATACATACATTACAGATAACCCAGCAACAGAGTACAGTAATAATTATGACAGAGAAACATGATAGAGGCCTCTAACATGTGATTGGTTGAAAGCATGGATAGCTCTGGGAACAAAAGAATTGCGGAAACGTGACGTTCTAGCAACCATAGCCCTCAGTCTACCACTCCTGTCAATGCGTCGAGAGTCAAATTCAGGTTTCAGTGGGTGTGTCTCGTCAGCCAAAATTGAGGTCAGTCGGTCAGTCAGTCGTCTCTGGCAAACTGATTCAATGGTCTCTTGCTTCCTGCCTACAACAGATCCAGCCTTCTTGACTAGCTTTTCTAGCCTGTCACTATCCTGTTTACTAAGGTTACCCCCCCAGCACACACATGCATATGTCAACACGCTACCAACAGTGGACAGATAGAACATTTGCAGGATGTCATTACGAACAGAGAACGATCTAAGCTTCCTTAGACAGTACATGCGCGTGTGCGCTTTCTTCAAGATTTGGTCAGTGTTGGCATGCCAAGACAGCTTGTTGTCGATCACTACACCTAGGTAGCGATAGCTTTCAACCTGTTCGACTTCAACACCAGCTATCACGATAGGCTTGTGTGCTACCTTTTTATATTTAGTCAAGTTTTGACTAAATATTTTAACATCGAGGGGGAATCGAAACGAGGGTCGTGGTGTATGTGTGTCTGTCTGTGCGTGTGTGTGTGTGTGTGTGTGTGTGTAGAGCGATTCAGACTAAACTACTGGACCGATCTTTATGAAATTTGACATGAGAGTTCCTGGGTATGAAATCCCCGAACGTTTTTTTCATTTTTTTTATAAATGTCTTTGATGACGTCATATCCGGCTTTTCGTGAAAGTTGAGGCGGCACTGTCACGCCCTCATTTTTCAACCAAATTGGTTGAAATTTTGGTCAAGTAATCTTCGACGAAGCCCGGACTTCGGTATTGCATTTCAGCTTGGTGGCTTAAAAATTAATTAATGACTTTGGTCATTAAAAATCTGAAAATTGTAAAAAAAAATAAAAATTTATAAAACGATCCAAATTTACGTTTATCTTATTCTCCATCATTTGCTGATTCCAAAAACATATAAATATGTTATATTCGGATTAAAAACAAGCTCTGAAAATTAAATATATAAAAATTATTATCAAATTTTTTTTTCGAAATCAATTTAAAAACACTTTCATCTTATTCCTTGTCGGTTCCTGATTCCAAAAACATATAGATATGATATGTTTGGATTAAAAACACGCTCAGAAAGTTAAAACAAAGAGAGGTACAGAAAAGCGTGCTATCCTTCTTAGCGCAACTACTACCCCGCTCTTCTTGTCACTTTCACTGCCTTTGCCATGAGCGGTGGACTGACGATGCTACGAGTATACGGTCTTGCTGAAAAATGGCATTGCGTTCAGTTTCATTCTGTGAGTTCGACAGCTACTTGACTAAATATTGTATTTTCGCCTTACGCGACTTGTTTCTTCTAGTGTCAAAAATCATTTCTTTAGTTTTTCCTGTGTTCAAGTCCAGGTAATTCTCGTCGCACCAGTCCACAAAGCTGCTAACTTCTTGTCTGTAGTGTGTGTCATTGTCGTCAGTAATCTGTCCTGTAAGTCCAGTATCGTCAGCAAATTTGTCGATGAAGCACGACCCGTGAGAACTCCTGCAGTCAGCAGTATACAGGGAGAACAGAAAAGGTGACAATACTGTTCCCTGCGGAGCTCCTGTGTTGGTATTCAGTACACTAGATAGCGCGGTCTGCGGAGCACCGGTGTTTGTGTTCGGGCCATTAGATGGTACTGTACCAGCCCTAACAAACTGGGGTCGGTTGGTCAGATAGTCTGTGACCCACAATACAGTTGGAACGCTAATTTTCATCTTCAGTAGCTTTTCAGCAAGAAGGTGAGGCTGTATCGTATTGAACGCGCTAGAAAAGTCAAAAAACATCAGTCTAACACATGCTCCAGGTTTATCCAGATGAGAATAGATACTGTGCAACACATGTAAAACGGCATCCTCAACACTTCTACCCTTTCTATAGGCAAACTGCCACGGATCCATAAACTCCGCGGTAAGCACCTGAAGCTTCACTAATACTAGTCGCTCAAGAACCTTCATGACAGCAGAAGTCAATGCTACAGGTCGCAGGTCGTTCATCACTTTGACCGGGGTTTTCTTTGGAACTGGGACGATGCAAGATGTTTTCCAAAGGGATGGGATTTTTGACTGTGACAGAGACATGTTGAAAATCACAGTGAGAATTGAGCAAAGCTGCTCAGCACAAAAATGTAGGACTTTTGGTGTAATATACCATCCGGGCCTGCTGCCTTCTTAGCATTAGACTTCTTGAGCTGTTTCACAACATCCTCCTCAGTCACAGACATGATTTCGCCCTGCTCATTCATAGGAGTGTTCACGAGTCGATCGGTCAGTTCAGTCCTGGTCTGGCTGAAATCATGCCTGTCAAACCGTTTGTAAAACGCATTGAGATCGTTCACATCATAGTCACTTGGAACAGAGCCACCCTTGCCACTACCCTTCTTACCCGTGTACCCACTCATCATCTTCATACCCTCCCACACCCTCTTCATATTGTTGTCCTTGAAATTTTCTTCTATTTTCTCTTTATATTGTCTCTTCCCTTCCTGTATCACAGTATTCAGCTTCTTCTGTATGTTCTTTCGTTTTTCTTTGTCCTGAAAGTTCATTTTCTTCTCATTTATGACAGCCTTGATGTCCTTAGTAATCCATGGTTTATTGTTCGCGTACACCTTCACAGTCTTTTTTGGGATGGCCACTTCCTCACAAAACGAAATATAATCCGTTACAACATCAGTGAGTTCATCAATATCAGCAGACGTTTCAGTGAACACACTCCAGTCAGTACAATCCAAAGCCCCCCTCAGAGCATCAGTCGCGTCATCAGACCACACACACACTGTCTTCTTAACTGGTGGTACTCTTTGCACTAGAGGCATGTACTTCGGGATCAAATGCACTAGACAGTGATCGGATTTGCCTAAGGGGAGCAACTTGCGGCAGTTGTAAGCCCCACGCACATTCGAGTAAAGCAAATCTAGCGTGCGATCACCGTGTGTAGTACAGGTAATGTGTTGTTCAAACTTGGGACCAAGTGACTTCTTCAAATCACAGTGATTGAAGTCTCCTGTGATGATATTAAGCGCATCAGGAGCACTTGTTTCGAGGTTGTGCACATGACTGGTGATGATGTCAGCAGCAGCGGCAGCATTTGCAGAAGGTGGAACGTACACGACAGAAACCATTACTTTGGTAAATTCTCTGGGCAAGTAGTACGGCCGTGCACTCACTGTGATAATTTCAGCGTCGGGAGTGCACTGTGTCTACTTGACTGCTGAGTTGTTTGGGTTGCACCACTGCTTGTTGATGTAGACGCAGACACCGCCCCCTTTCTTTTTGCCCGATTCGTTAGACCTGTCTCCTCTGTAGAGACTGAAACCGTCGGCTGCTACATGGTCGTCACTAATGGTGCTCTTCAGCCATGTTTCTGAAAACCATCCTCCCTCCCCCCATCGCTTCCTCGACTCCAGCCCTTCTCCTTTCGACACCCCTTCCCGCAGCTTCATCGAACGCCAAAAAGAACGGTAAAGGTAAAGGTAAAGGCAACAAAGACAAAGACAGACAAGCGAGAGACAAGCAAACCACTCTTGACTTTCAACCGAGACAGCGATCGGCCACTCCCAAGCTGTCACGTGAGGGCGGGGATTCCCCGCAGTCCAGTGACACAGCTGGAAAGCAGGGCAGGTATGCCAACAAATAATCGCACATACCCCACGTGCCACACGGATAACGACCCCGTTATTGCCCACGGACTTTCCTTATGGCCGCGTCTTCATTGAACGTTTTCTCTCTAAATGTTAGAGGGATCAGATCAAAGATGAAAAGAAAATCGGTGTTTACTTTTCTTAAACAAAAGAAATACGATGTAATATGTTTACAGGAGACTTACATAACGGGAAGTGTGTCGGACGAGTGGATGAAAGAATGGAAGAATGGTTTCGTGTTCCATGAAGGGACATCGCACAGCGCCGGTCAAATGATTTTGTTTGGAAAGAATGTTAGTGAAGATGTCTCTGTATTGTTCTCGTCAAAGAGAATCTTAGCGACATGTATTAGAATAAAAAATAAATCAGTTGCAATTGTAAATGTGTATGCACCTAACGAAACAAAAGAAAAAGTTAAGTTTTTGGATGAGTTGACGGAAAAAATTAAGTTTTGAATGCGATGAGATCATAGTATGCAGGGCCGGACCCAGGGGGGGGGGGGTTCCAGGGGTTCCGGACCCCCCCCCCCCCCCCCCTGGAAAAAGCATGTACCTTGCTTTGAGTGGGTTTTTTTTTTTACTAGTTTTAGCACCAAAACAATGCTGCTCTTAACCCTCAAAACAAGGCCCAGAATGCACCAGATTGCACAGATTTTAACCGTTTTTCAAAAATTTTCCGGGGGAGCATGCCCCCGGACCCCCCTAGTTCGCGCGCCTGAAGCAGGAGCGCGCTTGTGGCTTCGCCACTTCGCTGATTTGCCCCCCCAAAAAAGGAGGAACCCCCCCCCCCCTTACAACTCATTTGGTCCGGCCCTGGTATGTGGTGATTTTAACTGCGTGTTGAATAATGAAATGGATGTTATAGCTGGCGAGAATCATTCTGGGGATAACGTTGCCAAATTTAATGATGTGGTTAACACATGTGATTTGTATGATGTCTGGAGGTTTTTCAACCCGGATACAAAGGAATTTACCTGGTCAAGAAAGACTCCGTTTATTGCCAGACGACTTGATTACATTTTGGTTAGCTCCGGTATTTTTGATTTGAACTTTGATTGTGGCATTGTCAGTGTTCCTTTTTCAGACCATAGAGGGTGCCTGGTTCGATTGAAAGTAAGTGAGATTGTACGAGGCAAAGGTTATTGGAAGTTTAATAATTTGATGTTGGAAGATATTGATTATGTTAATGAAATGAATATTTTTATTGAAGGATTTTGTAGCGAAGAATTGGATTGTCAACTGGATTGGGAAATGTTAAAAGTTAAAATTAGAGAGTTTACCATTAATTATAGCAAAAATAAACAGTGTCAAAGGAGAAATGAAGTTGCAGATTTGTGTAATAAACTGAATGATTTAGACGTTTACTTGAGTAAGAATCCTAACTGTAATGATACCCAAGCAAAGCGTGAACACGTGAAAATGGGTGATTTTCTGTTCATGCTCCAGGACTTGGAGGCACTGGCGCTTGATGACAGCAGGCTCCCACTGGCCCACACACAAAGAAGAGATTGACGATGCCCTCGTCCTGGAAGAAGAAGAGGAGGGAAATATCAATAAAGCCAAACGATACGCAGCATTCAGACAACTTGCATTGTGGAAAGATATTGGCTATTTGGGTGAAGGTGTGACTGTATGAGTCGCCATGTGCAGTTGCTGTGTATGGCTCATAGGAATGCCATTTTAGATCCAACTGGCCAGTACACTGACTTTCTTCCTTGTCGCCTGTATTGAAGTACATTGTGGTGTTAAACGAAGTGCGTTTCTGTATGGGTTGGTTTACCCATACTCTGTATTTGGCATCATTCTGTATTTTTTCATGCTTCATCTCTCAAAGCACATTGTTTTTGGCTCACGTAAGTGTAGCCTATGCGATGATAACTTTTGTCTGTCTGTGCGTGCGTGCGTGCGTATGTATGTGTGTATGTCTGTGGTAGAAACTTTAACATTTGAAGACGTCATATTACATTGACGTCACATTATGACGTACGAGGGTTAGACGTCACGCGATGGAATTACTGAAAGTCTCGGTGATTGTTATTTTGAGCGGGCCGAGACTATTTGGCAGTCGTGTCCATGTAAGTAGGCTACATGCAGACAGACAGATCTAGATCTAGTGTCTCGCTTTCTTGCACAGTTTCACCTATGCTCTTTCTGTGTGTGTGTGTGTGTGTGTGTGTGTGTGTGTGTGTGTGTGTGTGTGTGTGTGTGTGTGTGTGTGTGTGTGTGTGTGTGTACTGTGTGTGTGTATGTGTGACGGAGTGATTGAGTTTGTGTTACTGTTTGTCGATTTCTTACGTGAGCCTTGAAGGCTTCGCCTCTTGTTTGCTTTGTTGATGTACTGTAAACTACCTTGTAAGCGCCCATCCCCAACATTTGGATCAGTGTTGTCAACATATATTGTGTGTGTGTGTCTGTGTGTGTGTATGTGTGTGTGTGTGTGTGTGTGTGTGTGTAGGTGTGTTGTTTATAATGTGTACAGTTCTGCACCCTGTAGAGACATTTTCATTCTAGGGAATACTGAAAGACAGCTATGTTTATTTCATACTCTCGTCACTGGAGTATCTGGATAGCCCCGCGAAAAAAAGATGAAGATGAGGGAGGGTCTTCTGAAGTTGAAGAAGTCTGCTTTGAGTGATTTAAAGGGAGCATGTGAAACGACCAGTGTTTGATTACACCATTTCCCTCTGAAAGATTTTAGCTCTCTAAAGCAATCTTACCCCTTTCTTCGCCACATCAATGGCTTGGATTCCCGCAGTGGGGCACTGCGGTTATGAAATTAAAGGCCCCTCCTGTTTTTGGAACCGCAGGAGCTTTCTAGTTTGCTGTTAGGTAGATTTTTGGTTCCTCTTTCCTGTCATGCTCTCTTTTTCTTCATGAATTCTTTTCTTTTTTCTGCCTTCTTGCTCATTCACCTGTATTTTTTTCCAAAAATCTCTTCTCTTGCCGCTTGTCTCGCGATTCATGTATAGTTTAATCTGTTAGTGTTCTGATGTAAGTCCAGCAGTAGATAGGTTAAGCCTATTTTAACATACTGGAAACTGGTAATCTTCCAGTAGGTATTAATTTAGTTTTACTAAAGCCTGCTGGTACACAAGTAATGGGTTAGTGCATTTGTAAACAGGAATCGCTTGACAAGTGGCCCCCTTCATCCCCCCCTTCCTCGTCCTGATATGGCTCTGCGTAGTCGGCTGGACGTTAAGCAACAAATAAACAAACAAACAAACAAACAATGGCTTGGATCAGTATCAATGACTGACTGAATGACTATTCATTGTGTGTTTTTCAGGATGTGTGTACATACATTCTCACTGAATGAATGTTTTTGTTAGGTTTTCAGTGTTTTTATTCTGTTTAGGCCCTTGCATATCAAGCGAAAGATACCCACACGGTGACTATTTGTGCACGGAAACATATCCTATTACAATGTTCATACCAAAATATCAAATATCACCATTTCTAACGAGGAACTGATCCGGCACAGGCACAGTACCTAGTAAACGCCCGAACCCCTACTTTAAGAAAAATCTGTGCATAAGGGGGATGAACACTTAAAAGGCAGTTTACGGTACTAATATTTCTCCTCATTTCAATTTCTGGTCTCGGTATAGTTACGTGTACGTATTGGGATACTTGGGAGTTACATCTCAAGACTCAAGACTCAAAGATTTTAATGCCCTCATAAAAAAACAAGGAAAATCGCCTCGCAGTGTCAGGCGGTTTAAAACATAAATAACATCTCAATCACTACCAGTTTAAAACTCCACTAAAAAGATCCACAACATTCTTTGCAATCACTCATGCATACAGGCACCCACATTTACACACGCACAAGCACGCAGGCTCGTCCGCACACACACACACACACACACACACACACACATACACACACACACACACACACTAACTAACTAACTATCTTCCTTGTATACCCTCTCTCGTCTCCCCTTTCCGTTATTAAACTTACAATGAATTAAAAATGCTCAGCGTAAACTGTGTTGTACACCTAAGGTTAGAATATCTTAAAAGTTCATTTTAAGAGACATGATTGCACTCAAAAGTTACTAAATGACTACCAACACTTTCAATCCATCGGACGAATAGCAGAGTGTCCGGTCAAGTAACACACGCGCACATATAAATGCACATTCGATTATTGGGCCAATACCAAGCATCTTTTATATATATATTGAAACGCAGAATTCCATGACTAGTTTCATGTTAAGCACATTTGAATTGTTCAGAGAGAATGTGTGCCTGTGGTTTTGAGATCTACATGGAATAAAAACCGACATCGCTCTTGACAAAGGATTATGTTTGTGTGTGCGCATGTTGTTTTGTTTATTGATAATAATTGACTTTTGGTCAAATTGTAACCATGAGTTTCTGTAGCAAAGATGCAATGATCAAAATAGACAGAAGATAATAAGATAATTAGACACTGGGCTGCAAATTGCTTCAATTGTCCTTGTATTTATCTGTAAAATCATCACGATGTCCATGGCATGTATAATACAGTGTCGCCCCCCTTTTATGACCCCCCATTTAAGACTCCCGCCTTTTTAAGACCTTGTTTTCTCACACTTTCCGTTCATAACGTCTGTACATTTACCCCCATTCAAAGTTTTAAGACTCCTTCCTTTTAAAGACCCGATTTTCTCAGATTTGTTGATGTCTTAAAATTACCACTGTGGTAATAATGCATCTTTAGAAATTGAACACACATGCTGCAGTTTATTATAACCATGAAGGAAACAAGAGGCGAAGCCTTCAAGGCTCACGTAAGAAATCGACAAACAGTAACACAAACTCAATCACTCCGTCACACATACACACACACACACACACACAGTAAGCATAGGTGACACTGTACAAGAAAGAGAGACACTAGATCTAGATCTGTCTGTCTGCATGTAGCCGACTTACAGACACGACTGCCAAATAGTCTCGGCCCGCTCAAAATAACAATGACCGAGACATTCCTTCTCGTGACGTCTAACCCTCTTACGCCATAATGTGACGTCTTCAAATGACGAAATGTTAAAGTTTCTACCACAGACATACACACGCACGCACGCACATACGCACATACGCACATACGCACGCACGCACAGACAGACACAGTTACGATCGCATAGGCTACACTTACGTGAGCCAAAAACCACTGTTTCCAAACTGTGACAGTGTCTTACCCTCAAACGTACATCTTTTTAAAGAATCCATCTATATTATAATACGCGTGGCCTTTTTCGCCGTGTGGACGTATCTCCTACCAAACCCCGCCGGTTTGGACCCTGTCCCTCGGTTTTCCCGTAGGAACGGATCGCGATGAAGACGATAGGCTGGGTTAGATTGACGACTTCGAAAGCGAAATGGCTTTTTGAGGCCTTTTTAACGTGAAATGTCGTAGCAGACAGAATATCCCAGCTATCCCATTGGCCGAAAGCGAACGGTTTGACTAAACACTACGCGACCGCACCTCAGACGAACCTAGCTGTGTGTTTTATTTCTCTACCCCAGACGAACCTAAAATAATAAGAAGATAGATAGATCTGTTTATCTGTTAATGGAACTCCAAAATATTCCATAGATTTGTTTACTTAATTTTTAAAAGATAAGTTCGAAACATTATCATCTGATAAGTCGCCGTATAACCTTATAGGTTCCAGCGACTAAATATTTTCCCCCGGTGCAACCATAGACATGTACGTCATCATGATCTCCCCTTAATTTGACCGTTATTTTGGCTGTCTTAGTGAAATGGTAAGATATATCTCTATGTTTTTTACATGTAAGTGTTCGGAAAAAATACAGTTATAGCAGTTATGTACAAAAATAAGCAGCATATGCTCTTTTCGCCAAAGTAAAGTCCTTTTTTCTTCTGGTTTCTTATATGTGTCACAGCACACTGCAAGTTTTTAGGCGAATAGCAAGTGAGTGGTATATATATATCGTCAATTTTATAATAGGTAACGGTGTGAATTACTTGCCATGTTCATGTTCATTGTACGTTTTCCATATGTATCATTGTGTATAGCTTGATGCCATGTATGTGTGTGTGTGTACATGACTTTAAATGTGTGCACTCGATTGTGTGTGTGTGTGAACCATGTATATATTTTCTGTTGTCAATTACATATGTTATACTATGCGTTTGAATCATTATGTATTTTAGACGTCATACTTTTTTTTCGTATCTTCACGATGGCTTTTACCCGTTTAAATTTTAATGCTTCCAACTTTCAAAGCGCTGCACGGCTGGGAAGAGATGCGCACTTTTATCACTGTTGTTCATGTAGACGTAATCATGGATTCATGCAAACGTCATTCCTGCTGTATTTTATTTTGTTTGTTTGTATAGTCGCGTGCGGTCGCGCAGTCTTTAGTCAGACCTAAAGCGTGGCAACATTCGGACCGCTTGCTTCTGCCCAGCTTTGAATCGAGGCAGCTGTCAATCTGCTGTCGCATCAACTGGCTCTACAGGTAAATCCCATTTATCAGTCTGTAAAACTTTCTTAAAGTGTTCCTAACCTTGCTGTATTCTGCCACAGGGGTTATACTATAGAGATAGAGAATTTGCAGTCTCCCCCCGCCATTTTGACGCGCATGAGGCATGTTTTAATCATGGATGTGCAAACGCTGTGTGGAGTACGCTCATTTTTTTGATAATACACCAAGTTTGTTTGAGAAACAGAGAATAGTCAAAGTGCAAAACAGGGGTTCCCAGGTCTGAATATGCGTTTGAATCATTATATATTTTGGACGTTTTAGATTTCCATTTCGTAAAAATCTATGACCCATGGCGCATTACATGTGGGGGGGGGGAGGGGGGGGGGGGGGTGAACGAATCTTGATTTTTATATTTAGTCAAGTTTTGACTAAATATTTTAACATCGAGGGGGAATCGAAACGAGGGTCGTGGTGTATGATTGTGTGTCTGTGCGTGTGTGTGTGTGTGTGTGTAGAGCGATTCAGACTAAACTACTGGACCGACCTTAATGAAATTTGACATGAGAGTTCCTGGGTATGAAATCCCCGAACGTTTTTTTCATTTTTTTTATAAATGTCTTTGATGACGTCATATCCGGCTTTTCGTGAAAGTTGAGGCGGCACTGTCACGCCCTCATTTTTCAACCAAATTGGTTGAAATTTTGGTCAAGTAATCTTCGACAAAGCCCGGACTTCGGTATTGCATTTCAGCTTGGTGGCTTAAAAATTAATTAATGACTTTGGTCATTAAAAATCGGAAAATTGTAAAAAAAAATAAAAATTTATAAAACGATCCAAATTTACGTTTATCTTATTCTCCATCATTTGCTGATTCCAAAAACATATAAATATGTTATATTCGGATTAAAAACAAGCTCTGAAAATTAAATATATAAAAATTATTATCAAAATTAAATTGTCGAAATCAATTTAAAAACACTTTCATCTTATTCCTTGTCGGTTCCTGATTCCAAAAAACATATAGATATGATATGTTTGGATTAAAAACACGCTCAGAAAGTTAAAACAAAGAGAGGTACAGAAAAGCGTGCTATCCTTCTTAGCGCAACTACTACCCCGCTCTTCTTGTCAATTTCACTGCCTTTGCCACGGTCTTGCTGAAAAATGGCATTGCGTTCAGTTTCATTCTGTGAGTTCGACAGCTACTTGACTAAATATTGTATTTTCGCCTTACGCGACTTGTTCTACTTCTCTAACCCATGGCATAGGCCATACATGTGGGGGGTTCTATTACCTGAAAACAGCATCCACACACACGCGCACACGTTCCATTGGACGTACATTTATTGTGTGTGTGTTTGTCTGTGTGTGTGTTCATGGATGCGTGCACTCGATTGTGTGTGTGTGTGTGTGTGTTTGAACCATGTATATTTTCTGTTATTTACTTATGTTATACTATGCGTTTGAATCATTATATATTTTAGACGTCTTACTTTTTGTTCATATCTTCACGATGGCTTTTACCTTTAATGCTTAATGCTTCCAACTTTCAAAGCGCTGCAAGGCTGGGAAGAGATGCGCACTTTCATCACTGTGTGTGTGTGATCATTTGGGGGGGGGGGGGGCTGTATTTTTTACACCAATGAGCAAACGTATAAAGAGAAAATTTTGTTCATGTACTCGTAATCATGCAAACGTCATTCCTGCCAAAACAAATCTTTTTCCAGTGTTGCATACTCCTGTGTATAAGGTATAAAAAAAATTTCATTTTCTTCAGATATGGCGTCCCAACGACCAACTCACTGCGACCTCACTTCAAGACGCTGACCACAACTTGGCCTGTGAAGCAGTACCCCGACTTCGACAAAAACAAAAGCAATCTTTCCAGACCATTATCAACCAATTGTCAGATGCAAAAACCAAAGCGAGCAAAGACTTCACACAACTAACCAATCTTCTTAGGCGTGAAAATCAACGCCTCCAGTCGGCGGTCGCGTGCGGTCGCGCAGTCTTTAGTCAGAACCAAAGGCAAAGCGAATGTTGCCGCTCCTCCCCCAGCTTTGAATCGGGGCAACTGTCAAATCTGCTGTTGGATCCTACAACTGGCTCTACAGGTAAATCCCATTTATCAGTCTGTAAAACTTTCTTAAAGTGTTCCTAACCTTGCTGTATTCTACCACAGGGGTTATACTATAGAGAATTTGCAACATTATTCGCCACGTTTCTCAGTCTTCCCCCGCCATTTTGACACGCCACGGCTGAACTGCAGGATTTTCGCTCTTTCAACGCTGCATTCTTTGGTTGTTTTCTAACCCAGGCATAGGCCATATGGGGGGTGGGGGGGTGGGATTCAAGGAATCTTGCCATACATTATGGACGGGGGGGGGGGGGGGGGGGAGTGCGGTACTAAGCCAAAGTTTGGGATTCTGCCGGTGTCACGATTTCATCTTTCGCCTGTGTACATATTTCCCCCTCGATACTCAAGACTGAAATGTTTCCTGGTAAAATTAAGAAGTGAAATTATTTATGGACGAAAAGCATGTCATTTTCTTGCATGTGAAGAAAATTGGTTAAATTTAATAGATTTCACACCCAAAATCGATTTTTTTCGAAAACGTGTACCGAGTGGTTACGTCCTTTGAGTAAGAAGGGAAACATTTGAGGATGAATCAAATTTCAAGTTAAATAAAAAAAAATTGGTTGGACAAATTTGGCCCCATGAATGTAGGGTACACAAGGTCGCTTATCAGTACAATCGAAGGGTGTTTTTTTGTTCAGTGTAGAGTTTATACTAGATCAACGAGGCCGAGAATCAAAATATCAACACCGTTACAAAGCGAAAGATGAAAACGTCACACCCGCGTTACCCATGCAGATGCAAAAAGAAACGCTGCATTCTTTCGTTGTTTACTAACCCAGGCATAGGCAATACATGAGTGGGGGGTTCAAGGAAAGATTTCCATTTCGTAAAAATCATACATGAGGGGGAGGGAGGGCGGTGCTATTACCTGAAAACAGCACACACACGTGCCATTGGACGTACCTTTATTGGGTGTGTGTGTGTGTGTACATGACTTTATATGCATGGATGCGTGCACTCGATTGTGTGTGTGTGTGTGTTTGGACCATGTATATTTTCTGTTGTCATTTAGTTACAATATGCGTTTGAATCTTTATATATTTTAGACGTTATAGATTTCCATTTCGTATCTTTACGATGGCTTTTACCTTTAATGCTTTGGGGGGGGGGGGGGGGGGCTGGATTTTTACACCAATGAGCAAACGTATAAAGAGAAAATTTTGTTCATGTAGACGTAATCATGCAAACGTCATTCCTGCCAAAACAAATCTTTTTTCAGTGTTCCATACTCCTGTGTATAAGGTATAATTTTTTGTAATTTTCTTCAGATATGGCGTCCCAACGACCAACTCACTGCGACCTCACTTCAAGACGCTGACCACAACTTGACCTGTGAAGCAGTACCCCGACTTCGACAAAAACAAAAGCAATCTTTCCAGACCATCATCAACCAATTGTCAGATGCAAAAACCAAAGCGAGCAAAGACTCCACACAACTAACCAATCTTAGGCGTGAAAATCAACGCCTCCAGTCGGCCACCTCATCTTCACTACGTTCATCTACACCCACCGCTGCACCAAACAACCCTGCGGCAATAGCCAGCTAATCTTCATCTGCACTACGTTCACCTACACCCACCGCTGCACCAAACAACCCTGCAGCAACAAGCACTCCTACAAACACATCAAACCACCTATTGTCGACGTCCTAACGCTCAGTCAAATCATGGATGACGACATGATTGACGCAACACAAAATTCAACACAATCCACAGACATGTTTGATGCAACACAAAACGCAACCCAGTCCACTTCAGATGACGCAGTCACATCGGGAGAAGCTCTCCAAGCATTGTCTCAGGAATAAACATTCACATTCAACCCATTTTTTCACAACCTTTTCAGAGTCAGTAGTTGCGGGTAAAATCTGATCCCTGTTTTGAATTTGGTGGAATCATTTTGCGACAAATCGATAAAGTCACGAGACAAAGAACATCAACAAAGACCATATGGGCAACCATGTAAATTGTTGCGGGGGTGTAACGGAGATCGACTTTGTCTTTATAAGAATAGGAATCACATCATCTTAAACTCTACACACGGTGACAACTGCAACGCGTGTGGCACACAGCATGACAAACAAAAAAGAGCCCCTGCCATGAATACTCCATGCTTAGTCCTATTTATCAGTTTTGGTGGCGCTGATTTGGCAAATGAAATGTTTTAATTATTTTGTGCTGGCTTGCAGCCCAAGAGAAATATTAAACAAAAGCAAATGTATTTATTCAGGCCTAACCAGGGGCGGATCTGGGGGGGGGGTGCAATGGGTGCAATTGCACCCCCCCCCCCCCCCAGCGGGACAAAAAAAAAAAAGAAAAAAAAAGAAGAAAAATGTATCACCTGAAAATAGCACTTTACACGCTCAGATTGCACCAGATTGCACAATTTTGCTTCCTTTAAAAAAATTTCGGGGGGGCATGCCCCCGGACCCCCCCCTAGCATGCTCGGCGCTTTGCGCCATCGGTTCGGCGCGAAGCGCCTTCGCTGATAAGATAAAAAAAATTAAAAAAAAACTTTGCACCCCCCCCTTTGAAAACCCAGATCCGCCCCTGCTAACCATCATAATGCCATATATGCATGGTGATCTGTAAACTTCTGTTCTCTGTGCACAATGCATGTGTAAACATTTTGTTGTTCGCAGAACGCAGAACCAATTTCACATTTTAGAGAAATATTAAACAAAAGCAAATGTATTTCTTCAGGCCTAACCATCATAATGCCATATATGCATGGTGATCTGTAAACTTTTGTTCTCTGTGCACAATGCATGTGTAAACATTTTGTTGTTCGCAGAACGCAGAACCAATTTCACATTGGCTGGTTGTCGCGACATATGTCGCGCTACTTTACGTATACTGTCACCTGGTTGTCACGACATATGTCGCGCTATTGGCTCAGTCTGTTTGGTCAGTTCCGATTACCTCCCATTGATGCGAAAACCTATATGACTGTTTTTTGTTATTTTTCTCTCTGTTAATTCACCAGTGGCTATGTAACATGTGTTACAGAATTGCACCGGTGTAAGGGTTAACATTTTATTTTTCACTCGCATGTTTGCTGAAGTGTACAAATTTTGTTCCATTTAGTGCTGTTTTTTTCCCCGTCTTAAGACATATATGGTGATGTGTACAACTATTGTTCTCTGGGCACATTTTTTTGCACATTTATGTCCCTCACTTATGTCAATGTAGCCGCTAATTTGTTTAAGTCCAGTCAATCGTGCAAACGTTTCATTGTGGGTGACTCGAGCTGTAGGGTACTGCGACGAGATTTCTTTCCCAATTATATGATTGGTGTTATATATTCTTTTACACATTTTAACTAGCATTCATCATCTTGGTTGAAGCGTGACAAAATGATTTTGTCACATTGATTGAATTCTCATTGACTGAAATCTCAAAAAAGGGCACAATTTAACGCTGTTTTATTCTTTCCCAATTACATGATTTGTTATTGTTCACAGAACCCACTGTAAATTTACCACTGGGTTACATTTTCATTCCTATTTGCTGATGTGTAAAACTTTTTTTTGTACTGTGCACACTATTTGCTCGAGTCAGTAGTTGCGGGTAAAATCTGATCCCTGTTTTGAATTTTGTGGACATATTGATAACGTCACGAGACAAAGAACATCAACAAAGACCATATGGGCAACCATGTACATTTTTATATGTGTAAAACTTTTTTTTTACTGTGCACACTATTTGCTCATTTAATGCTGTGTTTATGTGTTTGTTTCACTCCCATGTGTCATATTTTCTGAGATTTCGGTTAATATAGCCACTTTTTTTAGTTTTGCCGCATTTAGCCTTTCCTTCGTAACTGTCTGCCTTCACCAAGCTGTAGATTCTTGCATTACTAATGGTGAGCAGCTACGCAAGAAAAGAAAGAAAGTGTATTCAAGCGCCGAGCCTGGTAAAAAGAAAATATCGCTACATTGACCGAAATTTCAGAAAGCGTCACATGTTTGCTGCTGTGTAAATGGTTTGCAGTTCATTGCATATTGAACGCTGCTTTTCTTAGGTTTGATGTTTTATCACATTTTGTTCTGTGTGTGCTAGCGCTTTTTGGGGGTAAATTTGTCGCAATTACTTCTAAATTTAATATGTTACTGTTGTCACTGCACAAGTCATGGCCAATCCACCACTGTGCCCTTTTTTTTATTATCTCTCCCAATAAATGTATGGCATTTTGTTCTTTACGCGCGTGCCATTGCACATTGAACATGTTTTTGTTGTTGCTTATTTATAATTAACTTTGTATTAACGAAGAAGAAAAAATCCCGTGCATTATTATTTGTTATTGTTCACAGAACCCACTGTAAATTTACCACTGGGTTACATTTTCATTCCTATTTGCTGATGTGTAAAACTTTTTTTTGTACTGTGCACACTGTTTGCTCGAGTCAGTAGTTGCGGGTAAAATCTGATCCCTGTTTTGAATTTTGTGGAATCATTTTGCGACATATTGATAACGTCACGAGACAAAGAACATCAACAAAGACCATATGGGCAACCATGTAAATTTTTATATGTGTAAAACTTTTTTTTTTACTGTGCACACTATTTGCTCATTTAATGCTGTGTTTATGTGTTTGTTTCACTCCCATGTGTCAAATATAGCCACTTTTTTTTAGTTTTGCCGCATTTAGCCTTTCCTTCGTAACTGTCTGCCTTCACCAAGCTGTAGATTCTTGCATTACTAATGGTGAGCAGCTACGCAAGAAAAGAAAGAAAGTGTATTCAAGCGCCGAGCCTGGTAAAAAGAAAATATCGCTACATTGACCGAAATTTCAGAAAGCGTCACATGTTTGCTGCTGTGTAAATGGTTTGCAGTTCATTGCACATTGAACGCTGTTTTTCTTAGGTTTGATGTTTTATCACATTTTGTTCTGTGTGTGCTAGCGCTTTTTTGGGGTAAATTTGTCGCAATTACTTCTAAATTTAATATGTTACTGTTGTCACTGCACAAGTCATGGCCAATCCACCTCTGTGCCCTTTTTTTTTTATCTCTCCCAATAAATGTATGGCATTTTGTTCTTTACGCGCGTGCCATTGCAAATTGAACACGTTTTTGTTGTTGCTTATTCATAATTAACTCTGTAATTAATGAAGAAGAAAAAATCCCGTGCGGAGCACGGGTATTACTAGTAACTTTTAATCACTCAGCAACTCCTCTCTGCATGCCTCTAATTTTAAGTGAACCAGAAATGGTGAACAATGGGCGACACTCAAGGAATCGGTTCCTGGCAGCTTTTCTGTCGGGCGCGCAGCCTGAGACAGACAGAGATAGTTGCTCAATATAAAAGATAAGCTTGACTTGCACCAGACTTATGAACATTTAAACTCACCTTAATGATCTGTTTGCCCAATATATTGTATGCCATTATTGCCACACATTGCAAGAATGTTTGATGTCTGGGTGCTTTTCCCCCTGAACATTTTAGAAAATTGTTATAGTAATCATAGCAACATATTGACCACCAAGTGTAAACCAAAGGCTGGCCAATTACATGCAGTTCTACAGCAACATCAGTTCTGAACATGGAGCTTTTAACATGCACAGAAGCACTTTAAAATGGCAGTCAAAAAAGAAAGGATGAATGAAATTCTGCCACATTTAGTGCACGTGTTTGCTTCAATGAACACTGAGGAAAAATGTATTCTTCATTAAAAAGTTACCCTTTCACAAAGCTTTACGATAAGCTTCAATCACACATAGTTATTCCTACAAAATCACAACATTCAAACCAGACACAGATAGGCACAGAAAAACTCATACCACTGACAATATAAAATCATTACATGTCAGTTATAAATAACACTTACAGTTGCACTACCTCCAAAGACTGCAAAAAAAAAACCTGCCCATAAAGCGTTAAAATATCAGTTTCTGAGTTGGTGGTATATCGGGAGTACATATATATAATTATACACAGCATGACTGACAAACTTGAACATTCCACTCAAAAGGGTTATTTTTGGGGGAAATGAGAGAGAAAGTAATGAGGGGTAGAAATTAAAAATTGGGGGACCCATTTAAATACCCCTCTCTCTCTCTCTCTCTCTCTCTCTCTCTCTCTCTCTCTCTCTCTCTCTCTCTCTCTCTCTCTCTCTCTCTCTCTCTCCCTTTGCGCTTGGGTTGAAAGTGAATCAGCGCCAGCCCCTAAACAAGCACGTGTCTCAAAAGTTGTGTGGAACGATGCAAAAAAGAATGATTTTATTGAAAGTGTTAAATCAGACGATTTTAAAGCTAAGTTAAAGGAAGCGTGCGACATCATCAGCGCAGACATGGACGAGGGGCTGGAGATTTTTAACAAAGCAATGTTACAGTCGGCAAAGTGCATGACCAAAAAAGTCGGAGGTGACGCTGAAGGTAGAAGTGCGTCCTCATGGTTTGATATTGAATGTTTGGAAAAGAAGCGATCTGCGAGACGGTTGCTGAGAAGTTACCAAAGAATTAAAACAGAAGATAAAGAAGAAAAAGAGATAGCAAAGCAAAAGTACGCTGAAGTCAGGAAGGAGTATAAAGATCTTCTTCGAACAAAGCGAACAGAGTACAGGTTAAAACAAGTTCATAACTTATTGCTCTCTGCTGATAAACCAACGGAATTTTGGAAGGAAATACGGAAATGTAATAGAAAAGAGGTGCACTCCAACTCCGTACCAAAAGAGGCATGGTACGAACATTTTAAGGATGTTTTAAACACCGATACAGTTGAAGGTGAACCCGAAGACGATCAGTTGCCTGATACAGGTATCAGTGACGAAATTCTTGACAGTGAAATAACTGAAATTGAAATTAGTAAAGCAATCAGAAATTTGAAAAATGGTAAAGCGGCAGGGTTTGATGGTGTGTTGAATGAAATGTTGAAAGTGTCTGAAAGTCTTATTTTACCCTTTTTAGTTAAATTGTTCAACAACATTCTCGAGAAGGGGGTGTACCCAAGAGAGTGGTCCAAGGCCATTATTGTGCCGTTACATAAAAAAGGAGACTGTGATAACCCTGATAATTACAGAGGAATTTCCCTCACCAGTACGATGAGCAAAATTTTTATGTCTGTTCTGAACGACCGCCTGTCTGTTTGGTCAGAAAATAATAACATTTTAGATGAAAGCCAGGCTGGTTTCCGGAGGAATTACTCAACTATTGATCATGTGTTTACCCTTTACGCTTGCGTCCAGAAACAATTTTCACAAAAGGCCAAACTGTATGTAGCCTACATAGATTTTTGTAAGGCCTACGATAGCATTAAGCGCCCCGTGCTCTGGTCAGTGCTTTTTCGATTAGGCATACAAGGCAATATATTTAAGGTGTTAAAGAGCATGTATGAAAATGTGAAAGCATGCGTGCGGTGCGGAAACGAATACACTGATTTCTTTGAATGTATGCAAGGCCTTAAACAAGGTTGTGTAGCTTCACCGACAATTTTCTCGTTTCTGATCAACGAACTGGCGCAGGATGTCATACAACGAGGCAGACATGGGATACGTTTATCTCCGTCTGAGTTAGAACTGTTTGTAATGCTTTTTGCTGACGACATTGCGCTGTTATCCAGCACTGTAGTAGGCCTACAAAACCAGCTTAATGTCCTGCGCTGCTCTGCAGATAAACTGTGTCTGAACGTGAACTTGACAAAGACTAAGGTCATGGTTTTTAGAAAGGGCGGGCACATTGCACAGAAAGAGAAGTGGTTCTACGGAATGGATCGTCTTGAGATTGTGAACTCGTTTAAATATCTCGGTGTAACCCTTTCCACCCAACTGAGCTGGAACATTGCAGTAGAAACAAAGACAACCATGGCGAAAAAGGGAGTGATCGAAATCGTTAGATTACTGAACAGACTTGGCTGCCATTCGGCAAAGGTGTTTTTCAAACTGTTTGACGCACGGATCGCCCCTATGCTCTTGTATGGTTCAGAGCTATGGGGATATGGAAAGTATGACTCTGTGGAAAGGGTCCACCTGTTTGCGTGTAAAAAGTTTCTGAAAGTGACAATTCGAACTCCAAACAACATTGTGTATGGTGAATTGGGAAGACATCCGCTGTATATTAGCTCTGCAGTCAGATGTGTGAAATACTGGTTTACACTGCTGAAGCAACCTGATTCAAGATATTCCAAGATTGCATATAAAGCTTTATGTAATTTGGCATCGAAGGGCCACACAAATTGGGTCTCACATGTGCAGAGTCTTTTATGTTGTAATGGTTTTGCTGCTGTGTGGATGTACGGAATGGTTGGGAATGAGAAGTGTTTCTTACAAGAGTTTAAAAGACGTTTACAAGATTGTTTTTGTCAAGAATGGTTCTCCTTTTTAGAATGCAGTGAACGTTTCGACATTTATAATTGTTACAAAACATGCTTGGAAAAAGAGAAATACATTGAATTAATCAAAGATATTAAGTACAGAGTTGCTCTTACTCGTTTCCGCGCAGGAGTATCCGAAATCAACGCTCACAAGTTTCGGTACGCACCAAACCAAACGACAAGAAACTGTCCTCTCTGTACAGCTGATAAAGAAGATGAACACCATGTTGTATTTTTATGTCCTTTTTATCAAGACCTTCGAGCAAAGTATTTGAAAATCTCGAACTCTAAGACGCTGCAACAACAACTTGTGTATTTCTGTGGCAGTAATGAGGATAATGTGATGAACAGCTTCAGCAGATTTGTGTTCTTCATGTTACAGAAGAGACGAACCCTTATAAATCAGGTTCAGTGACATGTCATCAGGGTCTTAATGTATTTGTTGAATTTTATGCGTGACTATAATTTATAACTGTGCAGATACTATTGCTGTTATTTTAACCACTATTGTAAGGGGCTGTGGCCTTAGACAATTAAAGATTTGTTCTTGTTCTTGTTCTCTGTCTGCCAATATCTACGGAAAGAGCTGTATTATGTCTCTGTGAGTGTCTCTCTCTCTGTGTCTCTTCTATCTGCCTCTCTCTGTCCCACTCTCTGTCTGCCTATATCTACGGAAAGAGCTGTAGTCTCTGTGTGTGTGTGTCTTTCTGTGTCTTCTATCTGCCTCTCTCTGTCCCACTCTCTGTCTGCCTATAGCTACGGAAAGAGCTGTATTATGTCTCTGTGAGTGTCTCTCTCTCTCTCTGTCTCTTCTGTCTGCCTCTCTCTGTACCACTCTCTGTCTGCCACTATATATATAGTTTATATCCCATGACCTCCCTTCTTTGTCTCTGTTACTTCAGTATGGGTATATATGTTGTATTTTTATAGCTCAATAAATACATCATGGACTCAAAAAAATATATGATAGTGCAGATTCCGATTTGGGCGAAGAACTACTTTGCTCCCGACCTTTGACCTCGCGCCGAACAATGTGACACATTTGTATGAAGTTCCAAAATCGTATTGCACGGCTCAGAAAACCATATCAGTTGCACGCAAAAATGAATCTCAGAACTGATCTGATGTATGAGATGCAATAAGCAAACGTTTCTTTCATTATGAAAGCAATGCAGGTGGGAAAAAACGAACATTCAACTTACAAGATAACCAGATGCTAGCGAACCAAAACAAAAACACGAGTACCCTCCCCTTGCTTCGTTAGCAGACGACTTTTGAGAATCTGTCAGACCGTCCTTACCTGGCACGGTTGGGCTTCGCTATCATCAGCTGTTTCACGTGTTTTGCGAGCAAGTCTACTCTTTTGCCTGGCTCTGCAGTAAGTCCACATTGGCGATGAAGGTATCTAAGAACTTAACATGTGTGTATTTTTCCGTAATCCAGTCATATTCTTTCAAAATGCAATCAAGCGGCGGTGACAGACTTGGGTCCTGTTTTCCTCGCACCCATACCAGTTTAGGTTCATGCAAACACACTCGCAAAACATGTAGATACATTTCAAATAGGGAGCAAATGGTTAAATCTACATATGTGTTCCCTAAAATTTGCTTCTCTGTCAATAAGACTAATTGTATAATAATGCGTTCGAAAAAAACAACGTGGAATCGATTCTGAATCGAGTCGAGTAAGCCAAATGGGGGCCAAACCGGTTTCCCCGTTCCGCCGACCTGAAACGCAAAAGAATTGTGCGCTTCAACTAAATGGATTTCTATACGACTTCATTACTTTCTTGCAACTTATGAACCTTTACTTAAAGCTTTTAAACGGTCTGAAAGTAGTGTTACCGCGTACTTATAGATGCACTCATTCGTTTTATTTTTTCAGCGACGGTCACTTAGTTTAAGGTTGCAAAAAGGCCAAGTCTCGCTGAAAACACTGTTTCACACTCCACAGATCGCAACAGTGCCGCTAGTAGTCTACACTTTGTGTTTGATGGTAGAATGGGATATACAGATTACAACACTCGTGGTTTTTTATATGGCTTGTATTTCAGTCAAGACCCAGCGGGAATATCAATCGAGAGCCACTCGCCAAAGGCTCGTGTCTCCCGATGATATTCATCCGCTGGGTCTTGACTGAAATACAAGCCATATAAAAAACCACTCGTGTTGTAACCTATACGTATACTTTGCAAAACATGGTGCCATTACATCATGTTTTGCAAAGTACACCAGGTTGCGTGTATGTCACATTAATTTGTTTCTCGGACGTTACAAACGTTTGTATTTTTTTAACGGAAAACCGTTACAACGTCCATTCTCGGGATCTGTTTGCTCTAAGTACTGGAACATATACAGATGAGGGTCTTTGTCATCGTTCTGTGAATTTGGAGAGGCTGCTATTTGTAGTGTTAGATTTATTGCATATCAACTGCGGCTACCCAGCAAAAACACCATAAAAACCCTGGATATTTTGCTGTTTTTCAGGATTGTGGTTGCTCTACTTTACACGCTGGATCAGCCTGACTGCGCGGTGGCTTTGAACGAAATTTGTATGAACTGTTTGGTAAGACATCAAATAAACTTTCGGATGTAAAACATGTAAAATATCCTTCAGTTTAAGTCACTGTTTAGACGGTTGAAAGTGAATCATGCCGTCAAAAAACGCCATTTTTGAGGGTAGGCGTGGTCACGGACCTGTGACGTCATACCCAAATATTGCTCAGATTCCAGAAACACATTTTTGAGCAGAAGAAAGACTGATCTTCAAATACACGTATATTTCTGACCAAAAAACTGCTGTTTAACATCTGGGCTATACCACTGAAAAAAATATCCTTAACTTTTTGTGCTCAGTGTATGTACCCCCCCCCCCCCCCCCATTCATCAACTCCCCTTACTTTCTCTCTCATTTCCCCCCAAAAGAACCCTTTTGAGTGGAATGTTCAAGTTTGTCAGTCATGCTGTGTATATCTATATATGACTAAGTGCCAAAAGGTGCTCACAGAACAGAAGACGACTTTGTTTTACAATAAAAATGTTTCTAAAAACGTGTGTCTGCTGAAAATTGGTGTGTGTGTGGATGAATGTGCGAAGAGATAGTGGACATAATTTCGTGTGTCCGAATTGAACGGTTTTGAAGTTATCTTTGTTTAAAGTCAAAAATAACGCCAAAACCGGCCATCTTAATACGGACATCGTGATACCTCGTGTTTTGAATATGCCACAGAAAAATAACAAGAAGCACAAATGAATTGCATTTAGTTTGATTGAATGCCTGAAACATCGCTTTACAGACGAGACCAAACGTCAAATCTAAATCTCGAGAGAATTTTTTTTTTTCGATAACCGAATTTTAAGGTGTCGCACGCAAGATGTGTCGTCATCACGGCATACATTTTTCAATCGCAGATATTACCTAAATTTCTTTTTCAAAAACTCTGGAATTGATGTCGACACGTCAAGCGATAACGGTGTATCAAACTGCTGTCTTTCAAGTAATCCAGCAAAGACTGCAGAACTTTTGAACAGCATTTTTGAAAACGATTTGAAAATTTCGTCATATCTTGCGTGCGACAAAATGTTCGGTAATTAACGGTTATTTTCTTTTAAAAACAAAATGTACATGTACAAAGATCTACTTCATCTACGGAACCACGTGACACATTCTGTGTTCAAAATTTGTGAAGAAATCACGAACCACGAATGCGCTATCAAGTGTTGAAATTATGTCGTCAACATCTTTTCAGATCTTGCGTGCGACACCATCTTGCGTTCAACATAAAATGTCACTACCTTATCGAGTTTAATGGGTAAAACTAACTATTTGTTGTCTTAGTTTAATCTTCTTAATTAAAAGCGTAATAAAACCGAACTTCCAAGATGAATTTTAATTGAGATTAGCGAAAGAGCGGGCACGCAAGTCGACCTTAAAGTAAAAGAATGATAACACGAGCGTTTGTCGTGTTGTCTTGCGTGCAACACATTGTCCAAAAAGGAAAATGTATATTTTTCTCAGACGTTTTTTAAGTTGAAACCTTGAAACTTCACACACATTTGGGGTTTAATCGCCCCCATGCATGGTAAAAGTCTTGTTGACCCTTGTCAGATTTCAAGGTCACGGCTGGGTCACATGTGGTTCAGAAAACGGATGAAACATATTTTTTCAGAGATTTTTGAAGCTAGAACCTTCAAACTTCAAACAACGCTTTTGCTTAATGATTGTTCAACATGGAGAATTCAAGGTTGATCCTTGAGAAATGTGAAGGTCATAGCAGGGTCTCGTGTGGGTAAAATAAAAAGGAAATTGTATTGAACTTCAATTTATATAAAACCAAAGTCTGGTTGATATATTTTAAGATTTAAGGTCAAATCTGTTATTTAAGGTCAAATCAAATAGAAATTTGTTGATGCTTAAATCTTTGAAACTTCCAACAGGTTTGAGGTTTGACAACTTCTGGACTTTGAAATCTGGTATGGTTGATCCTGGTAATATTAATTGGTCAAAACATCAAGATCAACAATTATAAAATAAGCACTTTCACCAATGTCAAGTGAGCAATAGCAGCAAACGTGAGTCTTATAAAGATTATCACTTTTTGTGTGACCTCAACTTGACCCCTCTGAATGCTCTCAATCATGGAAATTGACCACACTTTGATTATAACCAAACAACATCAAAACTTTGGAATGTGTGAAGTTTCAAAGGTGTTGCTTAAAAGGCGTTCGTGAAAATGACAATTGTATGTGTCTGACTTCAATGCGACCCCGCTGCGACCTTGACGTTTGATTTTATCAACCAGACTTTCATCATGTGTGAATGACTTCAAACACTATAAAACTAGTTGAAGAAATTGACAATTTTTCAAAGTTTAAGCCAGATGGCACTGCTGTGACCTTGAAATTTGACAAACATTAACCAGGCGGTCACCTTTTTTAGAAAATATCCTTAAAGGATCTTTAACCTTACTGTGACCTTGGAATTTGATGAGGTTTAATTTAACTTGCGTAGTGTGCCAAGTTTCAAGGCCCTAGCTTCAAAAACATATGAGAAAACCTCATTGAAAAATGTATTTGTTTGACCTCAACGCGACCCTGCTGTGACCTTGACTTTTTCAACCAGACTTTAATCGTGTGTGAACATTATACACTAGAACTGTGTGTATTTTCAAGGCTCGTGCTATAAACGCGCTGAATAAATTGAAAATATTCCACATTTGGACCAGATGTGACCCCGCTGTGACCTTGAACTTTGACAAAGATTAACCAGCAGGTCACTTTTAATGAGGTTTTATAAAAATGCTGAAAGTATGTGAAGTATGTAAAGTCTAACTGATCTAGTATTAAAACATGTAAGACGTGACAACGACAATTTTCCAGTTTGCAAAGGAAATTTAACCTCGCTGTGACCTTGAAATTCAATGTTGTTTAATGTGATGTGCACCATACCTGGAGGTCATTATACTTTGGTTGTGTGCCAAGTTTCAAAGTCCTAGCTTTAAAAACGTGCGAGATAACCTCAATGCTATGACTCAGTGCCGTTTTGAATGATATAACGAACAAAATTATCGTTATTTGTAAAATCATTTGGGTAAATTTATCTTTTCTTTTCGTAATTGGGTTCCAGCATCTGTTGTCTTAACAAAAATCACAATATCAGTCGTGTTTGTCAACTTTTATTTTTTAGCCCCTTTGTCCGCTTTTCGTGCGCACCTTTTGGCACTTAGTCATATACGGCTTGTGTCTGTCTGTCTGTCTGTCTGTCTGTTCGCCATGCACGGCCAAAGTTCTCGATGGATCTGCTTCAAATTTGGTGGGCATATTCAGGTAGACCCCGGACACAATCTGGTCGATGAAAATTTTCAACACGTGCTCTCAGCGCGCAGCGCTGAACCGATTTTGGTTTTTCTGTACATCCATTCCCAGTAACTCTTCCTTATCTTCTCCAGTGTTTTGCGCGTTTATCTCCCTTCCTTCGTACGGTGCGCCGGCAAAGCCCTACTTCTTCCCGGCGAAGCCGTACCCGGCGAAGCGGGTATTCATCTAGTATATATATATATGTGAAAGGTTCGGGAAACAAGATATTTTGCTTTCTTGATGATGAGTTTACGGACTCACTGGACTCTTACTCACGGACACAACCAGATGACATTGTGACAACAGCAGATTACTGGCATGGCAAACTTTATTCCTGTGTTTAGCATCTTCTCCCCTCCTCTCCGCCGACCCAGCCGAAGCCGGGTGGCCACAGCCACGTTACAACGCAAAGTCACTACATATATGTTGTTGTTAGTGCATGGAGCATACTACAAAACACGTCCTCTCTCTTCTGTGTCTCTCAACGTTCTCCCTTTGACTCTGACACGTACACACATAATTCACCTTTAGCTAGAGTAACAAACATCCAATCAAAATCGGCCATTTTATTGGTTAAAGACTAGAAGAGGGGGGGGGGGGGGGGGTAAAACCTTCCAGCCGCAGCTGGCAGCTCTCCTGATTCGACCGTATCAAATTCAAAGGAATTGACACCCTCTTTCTTTATGAGGCTTTGATCTGAGCGCATCAAACATTACCTCACGAACGTGTTATCGGCGGCTACCCCGGGTCGGTCATAATAGTTGCGCAACTGACCACCTGCAGGCAAGTGACCGTCTCTCCCTGGGAGAGCGTATGACGGCTTACTATTGTCAAAACCTAGGGTTACCATTTTCACGTGAAAATGAGTAATTAACAGTGTTACTAATTTTCATTTTTGCCTCGTTTTCGGTCACAGTAGTCGGACTTTAAGAGTCCGCACTGATAGGCTTCAACGTCCGGCAAACATCACTCTCACACTATTTCTGAAATATCTTTTAATTAATAGAAGGCCTTATCGAGCAAGTTATCCGATGGGAAGATGCATGTCACAGTTTTCTGCAATAGCGCTTTCCTGAACATTGTTTTGGGTATCTTAAAAAAGAATAATCGACCCCGAAAACTTTCGAATCGAAGCTGTTCGTAGCAGACGGACTTTTGATCGGCTGTGGTCTCACACTTTCACAGATATCTTTCAATATAATTCCTTATTCGACAAGTTGTCGGGCAGACAGCCGTACCTCATATTTATTTCCACTACCACACTGATAAATTTGCTTTGTAGTGTATTAGTGAAGGACAATCGAGCCGAAAATGTTCGAACCGAGAGAGAAAAAAATGGCGGCCGGCCGGACATGTGCTAATTAAAGGTCCGACAATTAGCAGACGGATCTCTTCGGTCGAGACTCACACACTTTCACAAATATCTGTCGATAGAATTCGTTATTCAACAAGTTTTTGGACAGACAGTTGTATGTCACGGTTATCTACAGATGCGCTCAGCTCTTATTGTTAATTTGCATCGGATTAAAGAACTATGGATCAGAAAAGTTTCGAATCGAAGGATGTTTCGCTCTGGCCGGTGTACCAGTCGCGCATGCGCATTGAGCCCCCACAGTCACGAGGCACATGAAAATTAGTAATTAACGCGTTAAAAATTACCAATTTTTAGTTTTGGTGCTAGTAAGCCGTCAGGAAGCGAGCCAAAACTGAAAATTAGACATTAACTCTTTAAAGTTAGTTATTAACACGTGAAAATTAGTAATTGGCACACTTTGTAATTTTCTCGTGAAAATTAGTAACTTTCACGGGTTAATTACTAAATTTTAGTTTTGGCGCTAGTAAGCCGTCATGATAGCGGCTTGAGTTCAAATGATCAAAGACTAGTCAGAACATGGACAAAGACGGCTAAGCGCGCTTAGGATCTACAGGTGACTGGTCATGTGCATCTCAACATTTAACTTAGAACAGATAATGGCATTACACAAAACATAAAGCGATCGGCAACATGAACTACAAACACTCGACTGGACAGTACAAAACTTTACTCTATAATTGAAGACTGGTCGCCCTGTCACACATGTACTCCCGATATATACCCCCAACTCAGTTCTTTCGGTACATAGCGCAAAGAGAGAGTTGTGGGTAATTCGGGAGTACATACTATAAGACAGTTCTTCAGGGGAGAGTAGCACTGCATTCATGTGCATTGAACTTGAAGTGGTTCTCTCCCCTGAATATCAAACCAGAATCAGTTTCGATCCGTTTGAGAATATTTTCCGGTGGGGGTATTATAGGGATATTGCCCACACACACACACCGTGGCAGCACACACAGACAAACACACAGACAGACACACACACACAAACACACACTGTGTCCGTGTTCAAACAAAAACAGGAAAACTGAACACGATCGGCCCTGCTCTGCTGCAGCACAATACACGTTCGTGCGCTCGCTTGATGGATCCTTCATTCGCCCTACACACCAGCAGACACTGACACAGACATAACGGCAGCAAAACTTGTCTAGGTCTGTCCAACACTTACGTTATACTTACACATTTATCAGGATAGAGCTGCGTCGCGGATGGCGCACACAACGGTTACACTCAGTTGAATCCAACTTCCCGACTGCTTACCGATGATAACTTTGCCTTTCGTGCGTCGAGCACGCCTTTCTCGTGATTTTTTTGTCGTTCCGAGTCAGTCAGCTGTTTTCTGAACCACCTTGAGTCGATTTCTTACATAAACTTGCGGGCTTCTTCTCAGCGTCCGCCATTGATTTGAGTCGTCATGATAACGGCAGGGGACACCCCGAAGCGTCCCGGTACCAAAGCGTCCCGGTACCGAAGCGTCCCGGTACCAAAGCGTCCCGGTACCGAAGCGTCCCGGTACCAAAGCGTCCCGGTACCGAAGCGTCCCACTTTTACGCGTCACAGGACTTAGACTTTTTTTTTTTTTTTTTAAACCTTGAGTGACCTTGATTTGACCTTGACTTGACTAACCATATTTATTTTTTTTAAATTTAATCTTGACCTTGATTTGACCTTGACTTCACTGATTTTTTTAATTTTGCACAGACCTTGATTTGCTTTCGGTAAAAAAAAAATCACTTTTTGTCCAACTTTTCCCCAACTTTACTTTAGATCTGTACTCACAACACACCAATTTGGAAATACTGTACCCGTGTGGACAAGTTCGGGGGAAAAGTCCGTGGGCTTCCGTTCACAAGAGGGATATGTCTGTTATCACACACGCTTTCTGGCTTCACTAAAGCGGGGACCACATTTGGACGCCGTTTTACGCTCTATGCGCCGCAGGCCGTTTTGTGCGTCGCGCGGGAATTGCCGAGTGGCCACACATCGACGATTTTTTTCACAACGCGGTATCACAGTGGAGCGGGTCTCCTGACAAGAAAGTTCAGTTGCATTCGACTGCCGCGCCGCGAGCAGCTGACGTCATCGCTCTGGTTTGCTCTGATTGGTCAAATTTCCGTCGTTCTATGTCTGTGTCATAGAAATTAGAACACGCGCTATTCTTCTGCAAATAACGCTTCGCGATCATGGCACGCTACGGCGCTCCCACGTGGGCCGTTTTGAGCATAAGTCAAATGTGGACAGGGTCGGACGGGAGTGTATGGACGGGCCTTAAGCGTGAGCGTCGGAAAAAGTCTTTTCAGTTCTCGATCTGCCTCCGACTTTTAAATTGTATCATTTGGGTTAATTTGGGTTTGTTTGGGTTCATTTGGGTAATAAAAAAACGCTCGCGCTGGACCCGAGTACTCTTCAGACTGGCTCGTTTTCCCAGTATGAAAGTTTTTGTCTTGTGCACGTTTAAGACCAAGTGATTGCTCTGTGTGAATTACAGGCATTCCCTTTGCTTTATAAATACATTGGCATGCGAGCCGAGGATGTGCGTGGTGACTGGTACCGGGACGCTTCGGCACCGGGACGCTTCGGTACCGGGACGCTTCGTGCCCTACTGCGCGGCAGCGTCCCGAAGCGTCCCGGTACCAAAGCGTCCCGGTACCCCTGTGACGCGTTATAGTGGGACGCTTCGGTACCGGGACGCTTCAGCACCGGGACGCTTCGGTACCGGGACGCTTCGTGATGTACCCTAACAGCACACGCTGGCGACGTAAACCAGTCTCTGACGGCCAATTTTAAGCTTCAAAGCATAAGAGCGTGCAACGTCGAGATGCCAATTTACTCACTTTGATTTAATTATTTAGCATACTTGTGGTGCTTTATTGAGCAAACCGGACCAGGTGCGTCTTAATTAAGGTACACTAGATTCCCCAAATTCTTCAGATCGGTCGAATTCGCCAGAAAACTCTTCAAAATGGCGGCTTGGACAGTAGCCTATATCTTTAAAGAGGTAACAGCTGGTTGTTAAATGATGAAGATTTGTACACGTAAATATAGCCTGTATTGCATGATCCTATTTTCAGCTGCCAAAAATACAGTTATCGCAAACGAGGAAACTTATATTCATGTGTGTGCCGACTAAAGGTGCTTTTGAAATATGCAAATTAGTACTGCTAGTAATTTCTACGCCTATCAACATTGAAAAGCTGTGAAGATCAGGACTGTTAAAGGGATAATCCTTGTCAATAAAGAAGACACGTTTGATTTTCATTGCAGTTTATGTTATAAATACAAACTGCTCGTTTCACGAGGCTTCGACAAAGGTGCTTCGGTGTGGTCTGCAAGCCCTGTGTCGCTCAAAACCCCTTTCGATGTGTCAGCGTAGATCTGCTGTTGTGCTTCCCAAACTCTCTTTTGCAAATGCTTACTGGTGAATGTGCGTGAGAGCGAGAAATGAACAGACCTGGCCGGAATGTATGTGTCGAGGATAGAGACTTTAGCCCGAGATAAACTCTATAAATTCAGCCCACTGTAACAAATATCCCAATGCCTGAGTCGAGGTTAGCTTTATCCTCGCGCTAAAATTCGGGTCAAACTATTCCCTTGTATTGAAGCTGATAAGTCTTTTATCCCGGTGTAGGATCCGGTCCGGTCCCCCCTCTGAAGTAGTCCCCCGGGGGACCAATTCGTGGCAAAAACTGCTCTATAATGGTCCCCCCTTAGACATCCAGCCTCGTTTTTCTTAGGCATTCAAGCCATTTTCAATCTATATCTTCGTCCGGTATTATGTAGTGCACAGACAGCAATCTCTTTGTTTGACTATATTTTGCAGAAAATAAAATAGATCTGATTTATAATGCCGTTCAACAGAAAAATCACATGAAATAAAATGAATAATAAATACATACTGATAAGAAGAAATGAAACCAGTCTCTGATTCTTTCCTTTCTTTTCTCTAAAATTGCTGGTAACATTACTAACATTGTAACAAGAAAAACGAGGCTGGATGTCTAAGGGGGGGACCATTATAGCGCAGTTTTTGCCACGAATTGGTCCCCCGGGGGACTACTTCAGAGGGGGGACCGGACCGGATCCTACACCGGTGTAATATCCCGTTTCGTCCCACCACTGAGAAGGGGAAATTTTCAAAGCTAAAAAGGGCCCACGGGGACTTTTTAGAGCTATCCAGGGCCTCCGGGAGACTTTTTCAGCTCTAAAAAGGTCCGCCCTTAGAGACCAAGTCTCGTTTTCGACTGCCCCCTCACGCGACGTCGGATAGTGACGTCACTTTGTTCTAAACTTAAAGTTGATTCAAGACGGACGACAGCTTGTTACCTTGTCGTGTGACCGTGACCTTTGACCGGCGACCTAGAAACTCCTTACGAATGTTGGTCTTGGCAATATGCAAGTTTCCTAAGAGTTTTGAGTCAAAATATGAAGAAATACGGATTTTACGAGACATTTCCAATTTTGGATTATTGGCGTGGCTCCAAAATATACTGACGGAAGGAACATCACCACAGTTATGCTCACACAAAATTTGAAATCTTTACGTTCAAAATTACGGCCATTGTGATGTTGAGAAGTTGAAAGTGGGAGTTGAAAGTGGGCAAACAAAAATTAAAACACCCAAAGTAAGGAACCGCAGTCAAAAAGGAGGGAGGGACGGGGGGGGGGGGGGGGGGGGGGGGATGAAGACCTTTTAAAAGGGGAGAACATCTGTGATGCGAACTTCAACGGGGGGGGGGGGGAGGGGGGGGGGGGGTTGGCAAAATTGCTGTAGGGGGGCCAAATGAAAACGAGGCTTGATCGGTAAAGGCCTTTTTAGGACTGAAAAAGTCCCCCGGAGGCCCTTTATAGCTCTGAAAAGTCCCCCGGAGGCCCTTTTCAGAGGGGGGACTAAACGGGATACTACACCGGGGTTAGTTCAAAAACAACATGGCGGCGGTCGCATTTTAAGTGCGAAGAAATTGTGTTGTCACATACAGAAATAACCAGTTTGACGTGTTTGATTTATATGGAATGTAAAAAAAGTGTCGGTTTTGCTGCGTACTTTACGAAAATACTACTCCCCCATAACACGAGAAAAATACTTCTAACGATAGGTGTGTTCCGAGTCAACATTTCGGTCGAAAATGTTACTCCTCTGACGAATAAATAACGAATAAATTATTACACCTTAACACGAGCAATTTACTGACCACACCAGGTGTAGGCAACTTTTACTCCCCTGTCCCTAACGCGACAATTGTTTGCGCGAGATCACATTATTGGCATTATCCCTTCGCCCGCATCCCATTTTAGCGTACGAGATTTTTACTGAAAGTCAAAATTGGGGGAGTCAACATTTCGTGGAGGGAGTAATTTTTGTGTACCTTGGGGGAGTTCTTTTCTCGTACGAAAGGTGTACTCGGAGTAAGAATTGTGTACGAAATTTTTACTCCGGAGCAAACTTTTCGTGGAGTACAAATGTGTTACACCGGCCACTTAGCCGAAGAAAAGAAGCACTCGACCAAACACTTGAACGTTTGGGCGGCGGTTGTGAGACTGTACCTCGACCACGTCAGTGTGTGTGTGTGTGTGTGTGTGTGTGTGTGTGTGTGTGTGTGTGTGTGTGTGTGTGTGTGTGCTTTGGGTGTGTGTGTGTGTGTGGTTGGACGGACATAGGCCTACCTTTCACAAGTGGGCACACAAGTGGCTATAGGGCTTTTACAAAGCGAAAAGAATCTTATCTCCCCCCCCTCCCCCCATAACGTTGCAAAGAGCTGACAGCCTAAATGCATTGAGCATTTTTATTCTTTCTCTCCCTCCCTCTTTGTCTCTCTTTCCTCAGTTCCCCCTCTCTCTCTCTCTCTCTTTAGCTGTCTCTAAAAGTGTGGTGTATACTTTCCCATAGTGAAGACGGGAGAGAGAGAGAGAGAGAGAGAGAGAGAGAGAGAGAGAGAGAGAGAGAGAGAGAGAGAGAGAGAGAGAAAAAGGTGGTGTGGGATGGATATGGATATGGGTGTGTGTGTGTGTTGTGCGAGTGGGTGTGTGTGTGTGTGTGTGAGAGAGAGAGAAAGTTGGTGTGGGATGGATATGGGTGTATGTGTATTGTGCGAGTGTGTGTGTGTGTGTGTGTGTGAGAGAGAAAGGTGGTGTGGGATGGATATGGGTGTGTGTGTTGTGCGAGTGGGTGTGTGTGTGTGTGTGTGTGAGAGAGAGAGAGAAAGGTGGTGTGGGATGGATATGGGTGTGTGTGTGTTGTGCGAGTGTGTGTGTGTGTGAGAGAGAGAGAAAGGTGGTGTGGGATGGATATGGATATGGGTGTGTGTGTGTGTTGTGCGAGTGTGTGTGTGCGTGTGTGTGTGTGTGTGTGAGAGAGAGAGAGAGAAAGGAGGTGTGGGATGGATATGGATATGGGTGTGTGTGTGTGTTGTGCGAGTGTGTTCTTCTTCATTTTCTTTATTTGGTTTTTAACGTCGTTTTCAACCATTCAAGGTTATATCGCGACGGGGGAAGGGGGGAGATGGGATAGGGGAAAGGGGGGAGATGGGATAGAGCCACTTGTTAATTGTTTCTTGTTCACAAAAGCACTAATCAAAAAATTGCTCCAGGGGCTTGCAACGTAGTACAATATATGACCTTACTGGGAGAATGCAAGTTTCCAGTACAAAGGACTTAACATTTCTTACATACTGCTTGACTAAAATCTTTACAAACATTGACTATATTCTATACAAGAAACACTTAACAAGGGTAAAAGGAGAAACATAACCGTTAGTCGCCTCTTACGACATGCTGGTTAGCATCGGGTAAATTCTTTCTCGTCCCAACCAATATGGGACTCCCCCTAACACGCGAGTGTCTGCGTGTGAGAGAGAGAGAGAGAGAGAGAGAGAGAGAGAGAGAGAGAGAGAGAGAGAGAGAGAGAGAGAGAGAGAGAGAGAGAGAGAGAGAGAGAGAGAGAGAGACGATAGGAGTCAGAGAGGGATGAATAGAGATCTGAGATACACACACACAAACATAAATGCAGATTTGTTTGTGCCAGTACCTGCAAAAGAGATTTTTTAAGCACAACATCAGAATACACTTTCACATGTTGAACGCGATTTCTTGTGGCAATGGGACTTGCAGATGACATTTGAACACCATTCCAAAAGCTTGTCAAATTAATGAACGTTTAGCGTATTTGTAACATAAACGACACTGGGAAGTAAACGGCGTGATGTTCAATAGCTTCTTACCTTGCAGAGTGAGTACAAGTGTCTTTGATCTTCATATTCAACGCCTTTGTTTCGGTAAGTAGGCCCCTAATCTTTATTTGATCATGAGAAATCTGCCTTCCTTTTCATGCGTGGAATGCAACGCAAGAAAAGACGTTACTCGGGAAAGACGTCATTCAAGTTTGGGGCGCGTTCATTTTTGTTTCTTTGAGGAGTAACGTTGTCGGCTGCGTGTTTTACGTGCAGAGTCCGTTAAGTAACACTGTTAACCTGTGAGCACGTTGACTTAAAATAAAACATTTCATTGTTACTTGGCAATTCATTGATGAAACGTTTGTAAGATCAAAAACAAGAGGCGAAGCCTTCAAGGCTCACGTAAGAAATCGACAAACAGTAACACAAACTCAATCACTCCGTCACACATACACACACACACACACACACACACACACACACACACACACACACACACACACACACACACACACACACACACACACACACACACACACACACACACAGTAAGCATAGGTGAAACTATGCAAGAAAGCGAGACCCTGGATCTGCCAAGAAGTCTCGGCCCGCTCACAATAACAATGACCGAGACTTTCAGTAATTCCTTTGCGTGACGTCTAACCCTCTTACGTCATACTGTGACGTCTTCAAATAGTTTCTATCACACACGTCGAACACTTTTGACCGAGACTGACGTAATCCATAGACTCGGAAATGTTAAAGTTTCTACCACAGACATACACACATACATACATACGCACGCACGCACGCACGCACGCACGCACAGACAGACAAAGTTTATCATCGCATAGGCTACACTTACGTGAGCCAATAATGTTATGGTCGTGAAAATCTGCGAGTTGTTGAAGGCTGACACCCCTCTAACATTTGGACCTAAAAACAGGAGTCCAGACGTGACCCGACCTTGCACCCGAACTGCATCACTCAGCACAAAATGTCCAAGCCGCAAAGCCAGAAAAAGTTCTATGTTTCATTTAAAATTTAAGCATTTTCACAGGTGTACTTTTCTGACTTCTTCACGCGTGCACGTATTTTGCAAAACAGGCTTTATAGCGATTTTAACATTTCTTATTGCAGTTTTGTCCAAGTTGATTTCCACATCAAAGCGCCAATACACCGATTAACAGTTCCGCGGCCATTTTAGATTCGCACATGCGCACATCTTTGTCTACGAGCACTTTTACTTCTTCTTCCTTTTCCGGTTTTCTTCTTCGTTCCATGTAAACGCCGAAACTGTTAACTGGTGTATACACCGATTAACAGTTCCGCGGCCATTTTAGATTCGCACATGCGCACATCTTTTTCTACGAGCACTTTTGTTTCTTCTCCCACTTCCGGTTTCCTGTTTTTGAAAACATGCGCATCCGCAGATCGTTTTTTCGAGAGTGTTTTCTTCTTCTTCCTGTTCCGGTTGATTTGAGAAAGCGTAGATTCAGTCGGCAGAAAGTGCAATCTTGTAGTCTTCCAGCCCTGAAGTTGCTTTTGAGTGTTCGAAGAAAGAGGGTAAAGGTTCAAAGGATTACATTGGGCACACAAACACGCGATTTTGCCTTTTTCCCCCTTTGATTTGAACGCGTGCGCAGATCATTTTTGCGAGTGTGTTTGTACTTCTTCCTCTTCTGCTTTCCTTCTTCGTTTCATGTAAACGCCAAAACTGTTAACTGGTGTATCAGAGGTAAACGGTTGTAAACATTCACTCTCAAAAACCCAATCAAAGTTAATAAATTACCACAAAGACACATGGCAATATGCACACCGAAAAGTCTTAAAGAATTTAAAAGGAAAAAGTTATCAATCAAACTTACTGAACATGCAGAAAAGAAGGCAGCTCTGTGCATTTTCGGATTAGAAGAATAGCGACGCAAAGTTTACGTGTGACGTAACTTACAAGAAGTACGACACGGTGTGGGAGACGTTCCATGTGTAAAAAGCTCTGAGGCGGTTAGTGATCCAGCTCTGAGGGGCCACTTTTCCGCAGTGTGCTCAGATCGATCGCAACTGTACGTGTCTACTATACTTTTTGGTTTGTAACCTTCACAAATGCATTGGGTATTACCAAATGTAGGCAACTAGATGCTACAATGAATATTTATCGCAATAATTGATCATGTATGTCAAAAAGTGGAGATTGTTGTGCATTTTCGTGATTATGCTCGATACAGACTAACACAGACCATCGATCGAAACCCTAATGGGGAGCTGAAGCAATGCAAAAGCAAGGTTTTGGCGTCAAAACATTTGTCAGATTGCTCCTAGATTTCTCTCAAAATTAATTAACTCGTTTATATCGATGTGCCAGCTCTGAGCAATAGCAAAATGGGCGGAGCTTAGGTTTGTTCCAGCTCTGACGCGATTCGTAAAACGGACAAAATAAGGCCCGTATAGATGAAATATGTACTCCTGCTCATAGAATAGCATATATGTGACCCTCCACCACGAAATGAGTCGCATGTCACCTCGCGCGGTTCTGTGCTAGGCTCAATATAAGTCCAGGGAGTGTCTGGTAACAGCGTGAGGGTCAACTTAGTCACAGGCTTATAACTCTAACAGTTTTCGCTATTTTCTAAAACGGTTTTTACCACTGGATAGAGCATAAACAACTCTTTAGGAACATGTAAAAATATGAAAATTATGCAAAGGTGACATGCCACTCATTTCGTGGTGGAAGGTCACATATTTAACACTTCCCATCAAAGTGGTGAAATCTGCGTGTACGAAATGTTCCAGCTCTGAGCAAATGTTAAAATGTTCCCGTTCTGAGCATTTTGTATGGACTGCTCTGTAACTGAACATTATGAAAGACAGAAAAAAAGTGGCCCCTCAGAGCTGTAACACTAACTGCCTCAGAGATTTTTACGCATGGAACGTATCCCACACCGTGATGACGTGAGGCTTGGCGTTCTAAAACATGGGTGCCTGCTATGAGCGGCGTCTAACACTTTTGGACATGATTTCCGGACGGTTCAAAGTAAAAAACAAGAACGCTGACTCCTGATTAAACATTCAGTCAATTGAATACACTGAAACATGTCCGCTGCTCTTTCACATTGCAAACAGACACACACGCGCGCGCGCGCGCGCGAGACCCAAGAATATGACTGTTTACCTGAACAAGATCAAAATAGATCGGTGTACACACAGGATTCTAATAGCAAACTTGCACAATACCCGGCTTGGAGAGCTCTCCGGTGCGAAAGATATAGTGGGGCTCGTATGTTGCAGACGCACTCATAAATCATTCACATCTTGCAACAAACATCATACTTTGTGATATTGTTCTTTATAATTATTTAAGGGATTTCAGATACAGAGCCACTTCAGAAATCGGTTTTTTTGTTTTTGATAGGGAATAAAAGGCTGCATTTACAGCAGACGAAATTCGTACCAAAAGCGCTCAGCAGTAAATATTCCCAACTCAGCAAATGTAAAATTCAATGGTTTACCATGCACCAGAAGTTGTCTGCTGATAACACATGCATGACATAAATACTCTTATGGGTATTTTTGTGTTCTGGTATTTAATTTGATCGTTTTTAGAATTTTATATATCCGCAGCATGAAAATTCAAGATGGCGGCCTCCGCAACATTGCGTGTTTTGATTTGAGCGAAAACAACGTTTCTGAAGGTAAGTTTTCAAGAATACGCATCCATTCACCAATGTCACATCATTTTACTGTTTAATTCTCCCCTGGGGTCTGTTATTCATCGGGTGAAGCGCTGAAATGCAGAGACTTTGTTTAATCTTGCAATAGCTCATTAGCTGGATTGTGATGCTGATAGATCTAGATCTATCTGTTGATTACAAGTAAGGAAATCATGATCGCCACGCTGGTGATTTTAAACAGATTAAACGAACTTTGAATAAAAGGCGAGGAGAAATAGATTGTTCATGGTATGATAAATGATTAGTCCTGCCTACGTTAAGGACTTCCATAAGTCTCTAAACGGCTGAGGTGGGGAGGGGTAGAGTCAAAAACTGAGTGAGGGTAGGCCAGATAGTAGGATGACCAGCTGGAGATAAAAACACTCCACTCCCCATGTCTTTACAGTGTTGTGATCAAACTTTCAAAGACGGTAGGTAACAGACAAAAGCATACAGTGTATGCTAATCAAATGAGATAAGTGGTTTTGAAAAATGAAGAGGTACCGCTCTTTGAGTTTTACAATTTTGGTTTGTTGCTTGTTTCTCATCCTTTTGCTTATTCTAAGTTGACCGTGCATTGGTGTGAATTTTATTTTTACAGGATATATACAAGAGTTACACCACATGCCGGTTCCTGGGAACAAGCGTTCTGCATTTATTCCGGTGCCACAGAAGGGAGCTGATTTCACGAGTACTACTGTATCAAGGTTTGTTACCAAATACATCTTTACAGTAAGATTTTTTTATTTGTATTAATTGGAACATGCTTGCACATCATTTGTAAGCGACCTCTGTGAATTTGATGGGTTTAACGTACGTACCCTCACTATGGTCAACATTCTGTTAGCGACTGTTTGAAGCGAATAAATGTAGCGGTCAGAAAGATTCCAGAATCAGTTGGGTCACTGGAAACTGTGTTTGTTTGTTTTTTAACCTGAAACAGTAAGAATTATACGAATTCATGAAATAAAATTTTCTTTCATTTTGGTCTGTTGTGTGAAGACTTGCTAACCCGGCTTTGACCAACTCTCTGAGATAGTAAACATTATTCAAATACATTCAAATAAAAATTTCACTTTTCATCTTTTGTGTGAAGGGTACCCCAGGCTGATTTCCTGCACCATGGATGTAGAGGAGGCCAGACAGTCTGCTTCTCATTCCAGCTGTGTTGCGGTTTTTTCTGCTCGTGAAGTGTATCGCCACATTGCCAAAGCCATTGGCCAAGAGAAGTCACCCTGTCTGCCCATTTTGCATAGCCTTACAGGCTGTGACACTATGTCGTTCTTCAATAATCAGAAGGCTTGGGAAGTATGGCAAGCATTTGAAGACGTCACTCAAACTTTCTTCAAGTTGTCTGCTCCTCTTTGTAATCTGAGTACCACTGACAGGGCAGCACAAGAGCTTTTTGGTGTACATTTGTTGGACAAAACCAGCAACGTACTGGGTGTAAACAGTGCTAAACGGTACCTCTTCAGTAAAAAGAGCTGCCAAATTGACCATAATCCCCTTACAAGTGAGGTGCTGCTGCAGGACATGAGATTGAGACGAGCCATCTACCTATTAGACTTCCAAACTCTGTGGGCTGGCAGTTCAAGGCTGGAAAGTGGGAGTCATTCTGGACGAGCTTTCAAGAGGTATCCAGCGTGTGCCGAGAACTCATGAGGTGTGCCTGCAAGAAGAGCTGTACAACAAAACGCTGCAAATGCTGCTAAGAAGGACTGCAGAGCACAGCTCTCTGCAAATGTGCTTGCATGCCTGTGAAAACTGTCAGCATCTAAACTGTGCAAAAATATTATTGCACGCATTTTCATACCCCAACTCAAACGTTTATTCCTGTGTCATTTTATTCAAACTGTCTATGCCATTAAAGGCTCGCATCTTCGCTATCTGGCACATTTTTTTTTAACATCATCATTTACGCCGTCAAAATAAAGGATACCCTTGACGTGACAAAGAGATGTGACAAAAACTTCGGGTACCTTTTAAAAAGCCGACGACAATTCCTGAGGCACAACTGGGTCACTGTTGTATACGAAGAGAAAGTCAACTTGATTATCCATCCAGAACAGGTTGTTTTATTTCGCCATCTTGCATATTTCTAGTGTTGTGCCATTGTACCTACTGATGTATGTGTCGATCTCACGGATGAGATGTTTATGTGTCAAATTTGAGGGATACCCAAGTCAACTAAAATCCATGTATTTTAGCAATGACCAAGTGGGTTGCGTTGCAACTTTCAGGAATGTGTGTCTACACACGAGGCGTAGTTCAACCGTTTGAGTACACTTTCAAATCTTCACGAAATAATATTTTAAAAACTGCCACAGGTTTGTTGACTTACATCCCACATATTTTTGACTTCGCATGTATATATGACAGATGGTTGTTTCAAGTACTGCCAAAGTTTCTTTTGAGTATAGACACTTGCCGGAATGTGCTAGTTGTGTAAACACATGAGAACAAACAACGTTTTCGAAATACAGCGATTATGAATTTTAGTCGACTTTTGAGTTGATACATTACATTTTTATCAGTTTTATTTTGGGGGTACCCTTATTTGGGCGGCGGTCAAATAACCCATGTAAAGGCCACCTTTTATCTTAAAAGTGTTCCAGTTAGCCAAGTTGAGTGCCCTCAATAGCATACATTGAATATAACAGCACAGGAATGAATGTTTTCGTTTTGGTATGAAAATTGGTGCAATATATTTATTTTTGCACAGTTTAGGTAATCCACAAATTCTTCAACCCTGCCACCCACACCGTCCAGTCATTCTCTGCACCAACAATACATGTATTGGTTTTTTTTTAAATGTTTTTGTGTTAGTTTCTATTGCAAGAGAATGTCTTGTAGCATCAAAAATGCCTAAATACCCTTTTATTGGCGGCCATTTTGAAAATTGTAAAAAAACTACCGATTCCTTAATTTTTTCACGGTGGCTCTGTATCAGGTTTTGTTAAGCAAAAGCAAATGTCCATTTACGCCAAATTTGCTGTTAATCACATGAAGTGAAATATGCCTAACATACCCAACCGTTTACACTGGCGGCCATTTTGAAAAATTGTTTAAAAACTACCCATTTTTTTATTTTTCGCGATGGCTCTGTATCAGGTTTTGTTAAGCACATGAAACTCTTCATATTTGCTAAATTTGGTGTTTGTTGCATGATTTGAATGATTTTGCAACATAGGAGCCCCACTAATAAGGAAGGTTCACTTCCCTGCGGGCACATGTTTTGCTCTCAAGAGTTATCGTTCTTTCTATACACTACAATCACTGATCTAAACAATGGCTACCAAACAGCAGAATGTTCATGTGATTGCAAGTACCAAAGTTGCAAAAATACCTCAAAGAAAGAAAAAAAACAATATTCAGGATACAAGAAACCGAAGCTGATAAAGTTATTGAACAGACAACGGAGTACCGGGATGGCACGTCATTTTGACGTCAAAGAGAATTCAGCCATCGCTTCACAAGCGCTGGTGTTTTCTGGCTTGTGTTAAAAAAACCTCGATCGCCTTTCCTTTGTGTACGGGCCATGCTTGGGTACTTTGAACGAACTTTAGGATTATTCTTGCGGCTAACATTGCTGCAGCCCACCGCTACCTAGTGCAAATTCACCATTTTCAAGGCGAAGTGTCTGCACTGAAACGCAACCTCTCACAGAGCTATCAAAACATGCCCGCAGTTTGAGGCAGATCTCGCAAGACCACGCAAGGTATTGCAGATTTATCGCGCGACTTCGCGGCGCTGGCCGATAGGGCAAGTCGCCTATACACCAGTTAACAGTTTCGGCGTTTACATGGAACGAAGAAGGAAAGCGGAAGAGGAAGAAGTACAAACATACTCGCAAAAACCAATCTGCGCACGCGTTCAAATCAACGGGGAAAAAAAGGAAAATCGCGTGTTTGTGTGTCCGGTGTAATCCTTAGAACCTTAACACTCTTTCTTCGAACACTCAAAAGCAACTTCAGGGCTGGAAGACTACAAAATTGCACTTTCTGCCGACTGAATCTACGCTTTCTCAAATCAACAGAAACAGGAAAAAGAAGAAAAAAACTCTCGAAAAAACGATCTGCGGATGCGCATTTTCTCAAACACAGGAAAACGGAAGAGGAAGAAGAAGCAAAAGTGCTCGTAGAAAAAGATGTGCGCATGTGCGAATCTAAAATGGCCGCGGAACTGTTAATCGGTGTATTGAGTGTACACTTTCTCACAAATGTTTCGCGCACTATATAAAACAAGAAAAGCAAATGCTCAAATGACTCGCCTTCAAGATTGCTCTTAATATACGCAGTAAGCCGCAGCTGCATGCTTCTTAATACGCCTTTACTGCAGCATTTAGCCATAACACTAAAAGGAACGGCAACCGCAACTCATTTCACTTAATCCCAGAACGAATTTCTCCTTGGTGCGCCACATTTTGCGTTATCCGACATGAATTTGCACAAAAAGCAACTCAAAGCACAACATGGTGCCAGAGATCCAGACTGGAACCCAGTTTTAAAAAAAATATAGTCAAACATGTGATGTCGTCATCAGGTTAGAACGTGTCATTGCCAGCCAACCAATCAGCGTCTACTGAGAGAGACACACCTTTCTACTGCAACAGTAAACAATGGCGACTGCACGTGAGAGCGAACAACAAAAAGATAAACAAGTCGCGTAAGGCGAAATTACTACATTTAGTCAAGCTGTGGAACTCACAGAATGAAACTGAAAGTAGTCCGCCGCTAGTGCAAAAGGCAGTGAAAGTGACGAGCCTGTTTGGCGCGGTAGCGGTTGCGCTCTGCTTCATAGCACGCTTTACTGTACCTCTCTTCGTTTTAACTTTCTGAGCGTGTTTTTAATCCAAACATATCATATCTATATGTTTTTGGAATCAGGAACCGACAAGGAATAAGATGAAATAGTTTTTAAACGATTTCGGAAATTTAATGTTGATCATAATTTTTATATTTTTAATTTTCAGAGCTTGTTTTTAATCCAAATATAACATATGTATATGTTTTTGGAATCAGAACATGATGAAGAATAAGATGAACGTAAATTTGGATCGTTTTATAAAAAAAAATCGCTTTGCCAAGATTTCAATCAATTTAATTGAAAAATGAGGGTGTGACAGTGCCGCCTTAACTTTTACAAAAAGCCGGATATGACGTCATCAAAGGTAGTTATCGAAAAAATGAAAAACAATGTCCGGGAATATCATACCCAGGAACTCTCATGTCAAATTTCAGAAAGATCGGCCCAGTAGTTTAGTCTGAATCGCTCTACACACACACACAGACACACACACACACATACACCACGACCCTCGTCTCGTTTCCCCCCTCTATGTTAAAACATTTAGTCAAAACTTGACTAAATGTAAACAAGTCGCGTAAGGCGAAAATACAACATTTAGTCAAGCTCAGTCGAATTCACAGAATGAAACTGAACGCACTGCATTTTTTCACAATGACCGTAGTCTGCCGCTTGTGCAAAACGGAGTGAAACTGACGAGCCTGTTCAGCGCTGTAGTGGTTTTGCTGTGCTGCATAGCACGCTTTTCGGTACCTCTCTTCGTTTTAACTTTCTGAGCGTGTTTTTAATCCAAACATATCATATCTATATGTTTTTGGAATCAGGAACCGACAAGGAATAAGACGGAATTGTTTTTAAATCGATTTCGGAAATTTAATTTTGATCATAATTTTTATATTTTTAATTTTCAGAGCTTGTTTTTAATCAAAATATAACATATTTATATGTTTTCGGAATCAACAAATGACGAAGAATAAGGTGAAATTGTTTTTGGATCGTTTAATAAAAAAAATAATTTTAATTACAAGTTTCCGATTTTTAATGACCAAACTCACTCATTAGTTTTTTAAGCCACCAAGCTGAAATGCAATAACAAACCCCGGCTTTTGTCGAAGATTGCCTTGCCAAAATTTCAATCAATTTGATTGAAAAATGAGGGTGTGACAGTGCCGCCTCAACATTTACAAAAAGCCGGATATGACGTCATCAAAGACATTTATCGAAAAAGGGAAAAAAACGTCCGGGGATATCATTCCCAGGAACTCTCATGTCAAATTTCATAAAGATCGGTCCAGTAGTTTGGTCTGAATCGCTCTACACACACACACAGGCACACACAGGCACACACAGGCACACACACCCCCCCCCCCCCCCCCCCCAAGTTCAATCAATCAATATGAGGCTTATATCGCGCGTATGTGGCGGGGATATAGCTCAGTTGGTAGCGCGCTGGATTTGTATTCAGTTGGCCGCTGTCAGCGTGAGTTCGATCCCAGGTTCGGCGGAAATTTATTTCAGAGTCAACTTCGGTGTCCGAACCCTCCCCCCGTGTACACTACATTGGGTGTGCACGTTAAAGATCCCACGATTGACAAAAGGGTCTTTCCTGGCAAAATTGCTTAGGCACAGTTAATAATTGTCTACCTATACCCGTGTGACTTGGAATAATAGGCCGTGAAAGGTAAATATGCGCCGAAATGGCTGCAATCTACTGGCCGTATAAAATTTCATCTCACACGGCATCACTGCAGAGCGCCTAGAACTGTACCCACGGAATATGCGCGATATAAGCGTCATTGATTGATTGATTAAGCGCAGGGATGTTTTTTTTTTTTTTTAATTTTTTATGCAATTTATATCGCGCACATATTCAAGGCGCAGGGATTTATTTATGCCGTGTGAGACGGAATTTGTTTTACACAATACATCACGCATTCACATCGGCCAGCAGATCGCAGCCATTTCGGCGCATATCCTACTTTTCACGGCCTATTATTCCAAGTCACACGGGTAGTTTACACACGTACACACATACACACTCACTCACACGCACTCACTCACTCTCTCACACACACTTCATACACACAAAACACACCCCCATACGCACATATAGACAGACGGACATACACACCTTTACAAACAAACACACATACACATACACGCACGCACACGCACAAACACACACCCACCCACCCACTCTCTCTCTCTCTCTTTCTCTCTTATACAAACACACACACCCACACAAACACACACACACACACACACACACACATACACATGTACGCACGCATGTACGCACGCACACATCCACAGACACACACACACACACATTGACTCACACAAATCTCATACACACAAAACACACACTCATACGCACATACACGGTTGGCCTAGTGGTAAGGCGTCCGCCCCGTGATCGGGAGGTCGTGGGTTAAAACCCAGGCCGGGTCATACCTAAGACTTTAACATTGGCAATCTAGTGGCTGCTCCGCCTGGCGTCTGGCATTATGGGGTTAGTGCATGCTAGGACTGGTTGGTCCGGTGTCAGAATAATGTGACTGGGTGAGACATGAAGCCTGTGCTGCGACTGCTGCCTTGTGTGTGGCGCACGTTATATCTCAAAGCAGCACCGCCTTGATAGTTATGGCCCTTCGTGGTCGGCTGGGCGTTAAGCAAACAAACAAACAAATACGCACATGGACAGACGGACACACACACCTTTACAAACAAACACATATACACACTCATTTACACACAAACATACACACAAACTCATGCACACACACACATTCACACACACACACACTCTTTCTCCCTCTCTCTCAGTCTTTCTTACACACACACACACACACACACACACACACACACATACACACACACGAGTACAGACTCATGCACGCACACACACACACACACACACACACATACACACACACACATACACACACACATACACACACACGAGTACATACTCATGCACGCACACACACACACACACACACACACACATACACAAACACACACACACACACACACACTAACACATGTGCACAAAATGAACACACACACACACACACACACACACACCGCGCGAGAGAAAAAGACTACATGGAGGTATGACGTCATGATGCATTAATTGACGTCAAAGACTTTTGACCGTGACGTAATCTTCTTACGCGAGCTTTATCCATAGTCTTGAACAACCACACACACCAAGTCTTGGAAACTACAGAATTTCTACCCGTCCAAAGCGGCCTTGGGTGGCGTTTGCTCAAAAAATGGGGGCGCCTATTGCACCCACCGTATTTTTGTTAGTATGGTCCCAATTTTTGGTGAACTTCCATCTTCAACTGTAGCCCGTAGCCGGGCACAAAGAATCCTTCTTTATCATGTGTGACAGGGGAGGCTACCGCTCCTTTCACAGCAGACTCCGCACCCGAGTTGTTGGCCTTTAAAAGTCAACACCAGTGGATTGTAGAATTCTGTTTGTGATGGGGTCTGGTGGTTTCCGATGGTCTGTATGTTCATGGAAACCTTCGGGTTTGCATAACAGTTTTTATAGGGCTAAGAAATTAGCCCTAACATTTTTAATCCTGTTTGATTGCACTTCGCTTCCCGAGGTGATCGTAGTGTTTCGGCACTCGGTTACAATGTATTATCGGTATGAAAATGCGTTCGTGTGATACCTCCAGCTTCGCTGGGATAATCAAATTACAAGCTAGTCTAAACTTCACTGATTGCTTTTGGTACAATGAAAACATATGTTCAGCATTGGTCTTACGCCACATGACAATCTCTGTGGTCTACACAACTTGATTAACGACAAAAACACCAAAACATGACAAAAACAGGCATTTTTGTCACAAAAAGCAAGCTTGTTAACAGTCTAGACCTCTGAATATCATTTCTATAACATTTCAAGGTAGTCCAGCCATTCTGTGACGTCATTTCACAAAAAGATTTCCCTGCCCAGATTTCAATTTCTTTTGATGAGATTTGGAGGATTTAGTTCGGGACAACGACGCTCTATGGGCGGTTCATTATATAAAAGGAAAGAAGCGGTTAAACACGGGCGTCGACAGAGCCAATGGAGGGGGATGCTAACTTGTAGATGATAATCATACCTGTGCACACAGTCACAGATAGGCAGGAAAACACTCAGGCGCACGTACGCGCAAATGTATTAGTTTTCGTGTGTGTGGGGTGGGGTAGGCAGAGTCTAACAGGGCTAGCCATTTTTGACCACAGGATCATTCATGAATAGCCAATTTTGCCCCCACCCCCACCCCCTCACACCCAGGTGAAAACTGTCTACCCAAGGATGACACTGCCCCTTCCCTTTGTAATCTACCTGCAGTGAAAGCAGGCTAGCCAAGATTTAACTTCTTCACTACCCCCCACCCCCTCCCTATACCAACGCGACTTTGTTTCGCTCTACACATACACACACATATATACGCCACACCCTCGTCTCGATTACCCCGTCTATCTTTAAACCGGAGGGAATTCTGCACATCGTGTCTCTTGTCATAAAAATCATTGTTGGTGTTGTAGAGCACACCCCATAATCATTGTCAGAGAAGGTTTGACTAAATGTTTAAAGGCAGAGTAAGCCTCCCGTAAACCATCACAGATACGGTCAGGCTTTTACACACAGTACAAACACCCTTTCATTTAAACACTCACCAATTGAGAACATCCTAGGTGCCCTCCGTAAAGAGCGAACAATTTTCAAAGAATTTATTTTTGCGTGGTTTATCTTACCCCTGAGCCATCGTGAACCCGTGTGATCCAGTTTTCCTTTTTCACAATGCAGTCGTCAGTTAGTCATGAATGCGACTCGATGTGAGCTTATCTACAATAGCACGTTTTTTATGCACGAAACAACGGCTGTGGTTCACAAGAACTCTAGCGATGGCTTTTGACTGTTGAGAGGAACGGCGATTTGCACTGATAAACCTTCGTCTGCTACGACCCTTGCGTGACCCTGCTTCCGGGCTTTTCTTTTTTTTTAAACTTTCACAACTTCGAATTGTTCTGATCTTGTCTTGATGAAAAACGAATTCTTTTATGATTAAAGAATGTTTGTGTAACAAGCTGTCAATTTATTATTTAGATTTTAAAAGTTAGGTCTAGCGCAAAAACGAGGCGCCGTTGTTGTTAACGAACAAGTCTACGAAAATAAATTCTTTGAAAATGTCTCACGCTCGACAGAAAGCAGCCAGGATGTTCCCGTTCGGTGAGCGTTCAAATGGAAGTATGCTTGTACTGTATTTAGACGCTCGGGGAGCTCTGTGATGGTTTACGGGAGGCTTACTGTGCCTTTAAACATAGACGGGGTAATCGAGACGAGGGTGCGGCGTATATGTGTATATGTGTAGAGCGATTCAGAGAAACCTTCAGGGCGGGTCTTCATGAAACTTGACATGAAAGTTCCTGAGTATGATATCCCCAGAAGTTTTTAAAAAATATGTTGATAAATGTCTTTGATGACGTCATATCTGTATTTTTCTGAAAGTTGAGGCGGAACTATCACGCTCTCATTTTTCAACTAAATAAATGTTAGTCAAGTAATCTTTGACAAAGCCCGGACTTTGGTGTTGTATTTCAGCTTGGAGGCTTACAAATTAGTTCATGAGTTTGCTCATTACACTTGTCATTAAAATCGAATTTTTTCACAAACAGATTTAAAATTGCATCGTATTTTTCATCAAATTCTGAATCTAAATATATATACATATGTCATGTTTACTCTTAAAATGTGATCACAATTAACGAAAATAGATTGATTAGTACTACAATTACAATTTAAGAAATCAATCCAAAAATTATTTCATCTTACTCTTTATCATTTCCTGATTCCAAGTGCCAAAAGGTGCTCACAGAACAGAAGACGGCCTTTTTTTTTTTTTACAATAAACATGTTTCTAAAAACGTGCGTCTGCTGCAAATTGGTGTGTGTGTGTGGATGAATGTGCGAAAATATAGTGGACATAATTTCGTGTGTCTGATTGGAACGGTTTTGAAGTTATTTTTGTTAAAAGTCAAAAATAACGCCAAAACCGGCCATCTGAAAACGGACATCGTGATACCTCGTGTTTTGAATATGCCACAGAAAAATAACAAGAAGCACAAATGCCTTGCATTTAGTTTAATTGAATGCCTTAAACATCGCTTAACAGACGAGACCAAACGTCAAATCTAAACCTGGACAAAGTTGGGTTTTGTCGAAAACCGAATTTTAATGTGTCACACGCAAGACGTGTCGTCATCACGGCATACATTTTTCAATCGCAGATATTTACTAAAGCTCTTTATTAAAAACTCTGGAATTGACGTCGACACGTCAAGCGATAACGGTGTATCGAACTGCTGTCTTTCAAGTAATCCAGCACAGAGTGCAGAACTTTTGAACAGCATTTTTGAAAACGACCTGAAAATGTCGTCATATCTTGCGTGCGACATAATGTTCGGTAATCAACGGTTATTTTCTTTTAAAAACAAAATCTACATGCACAAGGATATACTTCATCTAGAGAACCACGTGACACATTCTGTGTAAAATTTGTGAAGAAATCACGAACCACGAATGCACTACCAAGTGTTGAAATTATGTCGTCAACATCTTTTGAGATCTTGCGTGCGACATAATCTTGCGTTCAATATAAAATGTCACTACCTTATCGAGTTTAATGGAAAACTAAGTATTTGTTGTCTTAGTTTAATCTTCTTAATTATAAGCGTAATAAAACCGAACTTCCAAGATGAATTTTGATTGAGATTAGCGAAAGAGCGGGAACGCAAAAATGATAACACGAGCGTTTGTCGTGATGTCTTGCGTGCAACACATTCTCAAAAAGGAAAATAGATAATTTTCTTAGACTTTTTTTAAGTTAAAACCTTGAAACTTCACATACATTTGGGGCTAAATCGCCCCCATGCATGGTAAAAGTCTTGTTGACCCTTGTCAAATTTCAAGGTCACGGCTGGGTCACATGGGGATCAGAAAACGAAAGAAAAATATTTTTCAGAGATTTTTGAAGCTAGAACCTTGAAACTTCAAACAACGCTTTTGCTTAATGATTATTCGACAAGGAAACTTTCAGGTTGATTTTTGAGAAATTTGAAGGTCATAGCAAGGTCTCGTGTTGGTAAACAAAACCCACGAAAAATAACATTTTCCTCAGTATTATTCAAAGCAAGAACCCTAAAGTTCACACACTTTCGGGCTAGCCTCCATACACGGTGGAAGTCTGGTTGACCTTTGTCTAATCTCAAGGTCACGTATGAGCCATACAAATAAATTAAAAATTATCCCTTTTTTCCGTTGTTTTTAAAGGGATCCTTCGAACATCTCAAAACGCCGTAGCTCGATGATTCTCCGACACAAAGAAGTTCAGAAAGATCCTTGTCAAATGTGAAGGTCACAGCAGGGTCTCGCACGGGTAAAAACAAACAAACAGACAATAATCCTTTTCTCAGCTTAGTGGTAAGCTAGAAACTTAAAACTTTACACACATTCAGGGCTTGATAACGTTTTGACACGGTGAAAATCTGGTTGACCCTTGTCAATTCTCAAGGTCATAGCCGTGTCGCGCATGGGTTAAAAAAAACAGACTGTTATCCATTTCTGCTTTATTTCTAAAGTTAGAACCTTGAAACTTCGTACAACGCAATCGATCAATTATCCTTTGACATGGAGAAGATCAAGTTGATCCTCAACAAAATTCAAGGTCACGACTGGTTCTCCTGCATGTAAAAAACGGTATTTTTTCTCAGACACTTGTAAACCTAGAACCTTGAATCTTCATGGAAAATTATAAATTTATTGAACATTTTTACATCTAGAACTTTGAAAATTCACACAAGTTGGGTGCTAAAAAGCCAGCGTTCAGGCATGGCAGAAATCTGATTGACCCTTGTCAAATTTCAAGGTCACAACTCGGTCGCGTATGGCTTAACAAGGATAACAAATCATTTTCTGCATTGCCTTTAAAGGACCCCAACAGGCTCTTTTTAAGGTCAGATAAAGCAGTTGGGGTTGATTTAATGATATAGGTAAGCATCTAAAGATGCAAAAACCGAACAGTAAATCACAGGTTTTGTGTTGCATCAGTCTAATTTTACACAAAATGCATGCTCAAAAAGCGGCCAAATTCGTCTGTTACGCGGGACTTCAAAATCCCCGCGGCGGCAAGCCGTTGGCTGTGACGTCACAAGCAGGAATCGGAAGCGAAAGTAGTGACGCTCGGTCTGCGTCTTTGCTGCAGCCGTGGATGCGCGCGTACTCCCGACATCCCGAGAGTGTGCTACTGCCCTATGTTCGGAGTTGCAAAAAAAGGACTCAGGCTTGAGTTTTCATTTGTTTCCATCCGACTTAAGGCTCAAGCAGGAATGGGCTGTGAAAATGAATCGGCTGGACCCAACAACAACAACACCAACACCAACACCAACACCAACACCAACAACCAACAAACAACCAGCAACCAACAGAAACCAGCCAAACTACATCAACAATAACAATAACAACAACAACAACACCATTGTTGAGAAACCAGCGAAACTACATCATCAATAACAACAATAACAACAACAACAACTACAACCTCAACAAGTACAACCACAACAGCATTGTTGAGAAACCAGCGAAACTGTATCAATAATAACAAAACCAACAACAACCACAACACAGTGCAACATTGGGCAACAACTACAACGACGACAACAACACTGACAACTCAAAAACCAAGAACAACTACAATGTCAACAACACCACCAACAACAGCTTTACACTGATAAACAGTAGGTGGAACACGATTGATTTGACACGTAACAACCTTGATTTCATCTACTACGACGACGACAACAACATCAACTCAAATTCGAGAACATATACGTCTTCAACAACATAACCAACAACAAATCCGATAGAACTTCAACTACAATCTCAACAGTGATCATGGGCTGCCTAATTTATTTGCTGAGTCTGGCAGACATTTGACTTCCACCCTTGAGAGAGAATGGTTTTTCCTCGTAAACTTTGTGCCTCAAACCTGACCAAGAGGATACAACTCTACATTAATCCCCGATTATCAACCCAGATAGATGGGACACTTCCGTCTCAACTCCGACGCCGCAGAAAGAACAATCTCTAGCAACAGACGCTCATACGGTACAGCTATCTGCTCGCCGGCTCCTAAGTCACTCCCCCAGCCTGTATGTCTACACACTGACACCAATTAAACCTCCAACTGAGCTGTTAACCCGTAATTTGTAAAAATGTAAAAAAAATATTTAACAACTTACGTCGAACCTAAAACCGCGATTTGTAAAAATGTTAAAAAAAACAATAATATATCATTTCTTTATTCAGCCTATTGTCCCATCGCTGGGAAATGCGGATCGCTTCCTCCCAGTGGAAAGGTAGCAGCAACAAAGTCGCGCTACCCCAAAGTCAAGGGATCCATTAGATTTGTTTTTCTTTCTTTTTTCATGTCTTTATTGTCCTATATTGCTGGCGAATTCGGATCGCTTCCTCCCAGTGAAAAGCTAGCAGCAACAGAGTCGCGCTTGTGGTCCAAGTTGTGGAATGTGTCCAAGTTGTGGAATGTGTCCAAGATGTGGAATGTGTCCAAGTTGTGGTATGTGTCCAAGATGTGGTATGTGTCCAAGATGTGGCAATGTGTCCAAGATGTGGTATGTGTCCAAGATGTGGTATGTGTCCAAGATATGGCAATGTGTCCGAGATGTGGTATGTGTCCAAGATGTGGTATGTGTCCAAGATGTGGCAATGTGTCCAAGATGTGGTATGTGTCCAAGGTGTGGTATGTGTCCAAGTTGTGGTATGTGTCCAAGTTGTGGTATGTGTCCAAGTGGTGGCATGTGTCCAAGTTGTGGTATGTGTCCAAGATGTGGTATGTGTCCAAGTTGTGGTATGTGTCCAAGATGTGGTAATGTGTCCAAGATGTGGTATGTGTCCAAGTTGTGGTATGTGTCCAAGTTGTGGTATGTGTCCAAGTTGCGGTATGTGTCCAAGTTGTGGTATGTGTCCAAGATGTGGTAATGTGTCCAAGTTGTGGTATGCGTCTAAGATGTGGTCTGTGTCCAAGTTGTGGTATGTGTCCAAGATGTGGTATGTGTCCAAGTTGTGGTATGTGTCCAAGATGTGGTATGTGTCCAAGTTGTGGTATGTGTCCAAGATGTGGTATGTGTCCAAGACGTGGTAATGTGTCGAAGTTGTGGTATGTGTCCAAGTTGTGGAATGTGATGGTACAATAAAACAAGTCGCGTAAGGCGAAAATACAATATTTAGTCAAGTAGCTGTCGAACTCACAGAATGAAACTGAACGCAGCAAGACCGTATACTCGTAGCATCGTCACTCCACCGCCCGTGGCAAAGGCAGTGCACGTGGAATTGACAAGAAGAGCGGGGTATTCGTTGCGCTGAGAAGGATAGCACGCTTTTCTGTACCTCTCTTCGTTTTAACTTTCTGAGCGTGTTTTTAATCCAAACATATCATATCTATATATTTTTGGAATCAGGAACCGACAAGGAATAAGATGAAAGTGTTTTTAAATTGATTTCGAAAAAAAAATTTTGATAATAATTTTTATATATTTAATTTTCAGAGCTTGTTTTTAATCCGAATATAACATATTTATATGTTTTTGGAATCAGCAAATGATGGAGAATAAGTTAAACGTAAATTTGGATCGTTTTATAAATTTTTATTTTTTTTTACAATTTTCAGATTTTTAATGACCAAAGTCATTAATTAATTTTTAAGCCACCAAGCTGAAATGCAATACCGAACCCCGGGCTTCGTCGAAGAGTACTTGACCAAAATTTCAACCAATTTGGTTGAAAAATGAGGGCGTGACAGTGCCGCCTCAACTTTCACGAAAAGCCGGATATGACGTCATCAAAGACATTTATCAAAAAAATGAAAAAAACGTTCGGGGATTTCATACCCAGGAACTCTCATGTCAAATTTCATAAAGATCGGTCCAGTAGTTTAGTCTGAATCGCTCTACACACACACACACACAGACAGACAGACAGACACACGCACATACACCACGACCCTCGTTTCGATTCCCCCTCGATGTTAAAATATTTAGTCAAAACTTGACTAAATATAAAAATGGAAAAAAAATCTAATAGATTCATTGACTTTGGGGTAGCGCGACTCTGTTGTTGCTAGCTTTCCACTGGGAGGAAGAGACCCGAATTTCCCAGCGATGGGACAATAAAGAAAAGAAAAAAATCCCATAGATCTTTTGACTTTTGGGTAGCGCGACTCTGTTGCTGCTAGCTTTCCACTGGGAGGAAGTGACCCGAATTTCCCAGCGACGGGACAATCTAGTAACAAGTCGCGTAAGGCGAAAATACAACATTTAGTCAAGTAGCTGTCGAACTCACAGAATGAAACTGAACGCAATGCAACGCAGCAAGACCGTATAAAGTTGCTTCTGCCATTAATACTGCTTGTGACGTCATCGGAATTTTACCCACATTTCACCACTTCCGTACTCTCGCAGACGTTCGTGAAACAATGGCCGCCAGAAAACGCTTCGCTTCAGCCACGAAATTCGTCGGATTATGGCCCAAAACGATTCCGAAATTAAGTAAACCCTGTGAGGGAAGGTGAGAAAACAATTTCCTACGGCATGCATATGCCTGGTTAACCTAAGTCACGCCAAAACGCAAATGAACGTGTTTTTGACACCAAAAAAAGCCTGTTGGGGTCCTTTAAAGCAATAGCCTTGGCACTTCATACAACGCCTTTGCTTTATGATTCTTCAAATGTTCCTCGTCAAATTTCAAGGTCACAGCGGGGTCAAGTTTAAGCAGCACAAATAATGCGAAGTTATGAAATTATCAAACTTATTGTAAGCTAGAGAGTTGAAACTTCATTGATGATCTTTATACGTGACCACAGTATGGGTGATAATACTCAAATTACAAAGTCACAGCTAGTGGGGTCGAGTGCAGGCCAGAAAGTTGATTCCTTTAAGCTTCAAAACGTGGCTACGTTATAGCCACTAGCTCGTATTTATGTTTCTGAGGCTAGAACTTAAACAAATGTGCATCTTTGCAGATCTAGAGCTTGAGCTCTTCCGAACATGACCCAAGTCTGGTTGACCAAAGTCAAATTTCAGGATCACAACAGGGTCAATTTGGGATCTTAAAATGGAAAACTATCAAAACTTAAGCTCAGAAAGTCAACAAGAATACAGAAAAGCGCGCTTTCAAGCTTAGCGCAATACGCTTCCGCGCTATTCTGGCTTGTCAATTTCACTGCGTTTTGCACGTGAAAAGTGAGTGATTTCCATGTGGCGGGGATTTACGAAGCTGTATTGTCTTTGTGAAAAAAATGCAGTGCGTTCAATTTCATTCCGTGAGTTCGACAGCTTGTTGTTGGTGTTGTAGAGCACACCCCAGAATCATCGTTGGTGTTGTAGAGCACACCCCAGATCATTGTTGGTGTTGTAGAGCACACCTCAGAATCATCGTTGGTGTTGTAGAGCACACCTCAGAATCATCGTTGGTGTTGTAGAGCACACCTCAGATCATTGTTGGTGTTGTAGAGCACACCTCAGAATCATCGTTGGTGTTGTAGAGCACACCTCAGAATCATTGTTGGTGTTGTAGAGCACACCCAAGAACTAGTGTTGGTGTTGTAGACACCCCCCCCCCTCCTCCCCCAGAAGCAGTGTTGGTGTTGTAGTGCACACCCCAGAATTATTGTTGGTGTTGTACAGCACACCCAAGAAATAGTGTTGGTGTTGTAGAACAAACGCCAGAACTAGTGTTGGTGTTGTAGAACACCACCCCCACCCCCCTACAATCAGTGTTGTTGTTGTAGAGCACACCCCAGAATCAGTGTTTGTTTTGTAAAACACACAACAGAATCATTGTTGTTGTTGTTGTAGAGCACACCCCAGAATCAGTGTTAATGTTGTAGAACACACCCCAGAATCATTGATGGTGCTGTAGACCACACCCCATAATCATTATTAGTGTTGTAGAACACATCCGAGAATCATTGATGGTGCTGTAGACCACACCCCAGAATCATTGTTAGTGTTGTAGAACACACCCCAGAATCATTGTTGGTGTTGTAGAGCACACCCGAGAATCAAATACGAACCCATTTACACTGGAGAATGCTGTGCTTGTTACAACATTCATGGAAGTAATTGTTGAACCACAAGAACAACAGGAATTCCTTTTTTGACCCAGTTGCAGCAAGTTGACTCCATCGATACTGGGCTGATCGAAACAAGAAACTTAAAACAGAGTGACGTTCTTTCTGATTAAATAATATAATATCATTACCAAATAATCTAGTCAAGATAAACTTACACCTGGCACTAAGCTAGCTGTGACCTCAAATCAAACAATGACATCAGAGTCTCATAGCTTAACGACTTGTTCATGATACCTCAGTGGATATGTTCAGTAATGACAGATCTTCTCCAGCCAGGTTTTTCACGCTGTGACTTTTGAATTTGATGAAAAGAAGCCACAATTATGTCTTGTCTAAAGATTATATAAAAAAAAACCACAAAGAGTGTAAAAATTGTATGTTTTACCGTCAAAATATCCGACAAAAACTAAATGTAACGTTTCTTGTTAAGAATCGAGCATGACCCGGCATCTGTGAACTGCAAATATGACGAAGTCCGACCAAACTGAAGTCAGAGCGGGAGATCATCAAACCTGGATGTGTGCACAGTTTCAAAGCTCTTGCTTTAAAAACATCCAACAAACAAATGTTCACGGACAAGCGGCGGGCCGGTGCCCATACGTACGGACACAGGTCATTTTTAAGATTCACTGATTACTCATGTGAATCAAACACCGTAGTGTAAAGACTGTATCGTTAGATCCTCAATATTAATTATGTTTGCAGCCTACAACGCCATTCATACTCACCAGTTTGCCTCATCGGCTAAGATGTGCACTGCCCCTGTTGGGATGTCCCTGGCGTGATCACACAGCTGTTGCACCCAGGCCTGGTACTTCACCTCGCCTTCCTGTGTCCATGTCTTCCTCTCGTTGTCCCAGAAATCCTGCGTATTGACGAGCTGCACGCTGTCGGGTCCCTGTGCTGCGGTCATCTTAAGCTGATGGGCTACCAGGAAGGCAGAAGCTGCGCCGTCTTCAGGACGTGACTGCACGACAAAGACCTTTCCACACCCCTCCTTCAGCCACAGGACACCCTTAATTAATAGGAGAAAAGTCTTAGCTGATCCAGGTGGACCGTAAAGTATGATGACGTCATCCTTGTTCTGGTCAGACAAGTCTTCCACCAGTTCCAACTGACGAGGGAAGAGCGCGATGCGAGACAAGTCACGGCCATGCTCCTCCCCTACTGCCTGCACCACGTCGTGTGGAGTCCACAGCTGTAGTCGTGGTTCAGTGGACAGGTACATCTGCACCGTGGTTAGGGGTGTGACAAACCTGCAAAGGGCAGGATTCGTACAGTGGATTGTCACTCCTGTATCTTATGGGTCTTCTGCTACAAACGTTTTGGAAGGAAAAAAACACACAAAAACACTTGCACAAACAAAATAATGAACAAAAAATAATCGAACAAACGCATGATATGTAGAGCTTTCTGGTCTGGTGACTGTTTTCTCTCAATAAACAAGACCAGTTAAGACTGACCATATAAGAGTAACCATAAAGAGTGACCAGTTAACAGTGACCAGTTATTAGTGACCATGTAACGGTTAACATTTAACAGTGACCAGTTATCAGTGACCATTTAACAGTGACCAGTTAGCAGTAACCCCTTAACAGTGACCAGTTAACAGCAACAAGTTAACATTGACCAGTTAACAGTAACTAGTTAACAGTGACCCGTTAACAGCAACCAGTTAACAGCGACCAGTTAACCGTTAACAGTGACCCGTTAACAGTGACCAGCTTACAGTAACCCGTTAATGCAGTGTCCATTTAATTCAGCAAAACATTGGCAATGTGCACAGGAAGCAGCCAGGCTGTTGATTGTTGAATCTGTTTCAAACTGTTGATTGTTGAAGCTGCTTCAAACTGTTGATTGTTGAAGCTGTTTCAACTTGTTGATTGTTGAAGCTGCTTCAAACTGTTGATTGTTGAAGCTGCTTCAAACTGTTGATTGTTGAAGCTGCTTCAAACTGTTGATTGTTGAAGCTGCTTCAAACTGTTGATTGTTGAAGCTGCTTCAAACTGTTGATTGTTGAAGCTGCTTCAAACTGTTGATTGTTGAAGCTGTTTCAAACTGTTGATTGTTGAAGCTGCTTCAAACTGTTGATTGTTGAAGCTGTTTCAAACTGTTGATTGTTGAAGCTGTTTCAAACTGTTGATTGTTGAAGCTGCTTCAAACTGTTGATTGTTGAAGCTGCTTCAAACTGTTGATTGTTGAAGCTGTTTCAAACTGTTGATTGTTGAAGCTGCTTCAAACTGTTGATTGTTGAAGCTGCTTCAAACTGTTGATTGTTGAAGCTGCTTCAAACTGTTGATTGTTGAAGCTGCTTCAAACTGTTGATTGTTGAAGCTGCTTCAAACTGTTGATTGTTGAAGCTGCTTCAAACTGTTGATTGTTGAAGCTGTTTCAAACTGTTGATTGTTGAAGCTGCTTCAAACTGTTGATTGTTGAAGCTGCTTCAAACTGTTGATTGTTGAAGCTGCTTCAAACTGAAGGATTGTTTTTAAAGATAGTACACAAAAGGCGCCATGTTGGAAAGTTTTCTGACGATTTGGACCTTAAAAAGATCAAGGGAAATTCCATGTACTGTAATTTAGAAACACCTGCAATGATTTGCTCAAAACAGCTCCAAAACTATGACAAACAATTAGAGAGTCCAGACACAGATTGACCAAAAACTTGATTGCACTAATATTTTGCCTATGATATTTTCAGAGTGCGTTGAAACAAGGATGAAAGAAATGAGAGAAATCCATCGGACAGACTTTATGATATAGAATTTTAAATATGATGACATATAACAAGAATCAGATAAATGAGGGTTGGGTAATTGAATGGGGTATCTAACCAGTCAATTAACAATCGTAGGACCTATTTTGAAAGTGTAATTAATCCTTGGTTCACGTTTGTTGTGATGATGTTTTTTTCTATTTGAATTATTGTAAGGTGTCTGTGTGACATGGCTGGAAATAGCGTTATTTCATGACGTTTTCTTAGTTTAAAATTAGATCAGTTTCTCGAATCGCATCCACATATTTCCTAGAGCATTTGCTCGATTTTAACGACAACATGACACAATGCCGAGCAGAGTCCACATAATCACATAAAACAAACACCCAAAAAATTGACCGAGACATTTTTGCACAGACCTGCAAAACGTATCTATACCTCTATTTTTAAACATGGCATCAGAAGAGGTAAAAGTGTTCTTACTCTAAAACATATGCCTATTGAGTGATATGAAAGCGCTGTTTTAAAGTGTTCAGAATCTGCCATGTCCAAGAATAGAAATAAGTGTACCTTCAGAAAGTTTTTGGCAACATTACAAAATATTAGCAAAGTCGATTTTTAAAGTGAATCGCTGTCGGATGTTTTTAAATGAATTTTAATCAGCGAGCGGTTAGCTGTGCCCAGCTCTCCTGTGTCAGGAGTTCAGACTTCCGTTCGTCATCATATTTTATTTAGTTTCCGTAGATACCCGTCAAAGCAGATTAAAACCGTTGGATTGAAGAAGTCAAACCTATATTCTAGCAAACGCATGCCATGCCGGGCTAAAACGCTTCGCATGACAGAAACAAACACACTGCCCGTTGGAGAATATCACGGTCTGACAAGACTACCAAACACAGCATTTACATTTTAACATTAGAACGCTCAAACACTAATTCTACGAGCTTCCTCGTGTGTGGTTATCTATTCAACATCCAAAACGAGCTCTGTCGCTCTCGGCTTTATTTCAAATCTGTATCTCTAGAAATAGCGCATGAAATACAAATTCCACTCAGGGTCGAAAGGTAGGACAACAATCATGACTGGCGCCAAAAGGCCTCACAATTGGATTGCAACTCAAAACACAGTGGTTTTCAATTGAGTAACTCAGCGCTCATCCGTTTATTTTAAGGTATCCCTGTGTGTGGTCACAAAAATACAACCCCCAACCTGAACTGCATAGCTCTTGGGGTGATAAGAGACAGTTTAGACAATGTTTTAACCTGTGTGTGGTCACAACAATACAACCCCCAACCTGAACTGCATAGCTCTTGGGGTGATAAGAGACAGTTTAGACAATGTTTTAACCTGTGTGTGGTCACAACAATACAACCCCCAACCTGAACTGCATAGCTCTTGGGGTGATATAAGAGACAGTTAAGACAATGTTTTTAACCCGTGTCAAAGTGTGAACATATCTGTGTGGTTGCATACACGAGAAGACACATGCCCCTCACTCAACACCAGTGCTTGGGGTGATAAGAGACAGTTTAGACAATGTTTGTAACCCGTGTCAAAGTGTGAACATATCTGTGTGGTTGCATACACGAAAAGACACCATCCTTTCAACACATGCCCCACACTCAACGGCAGTGCTGCTTTCTTTACAGTGTCAACTTTTTGGAATAAATTTTGCAAGTGACTCCCACGTCAATTTCTTAAACAATTACACACACACACACACACACACACACACACACACACACACACACACACACACACACACACACACAGACAATCTCACAAACACACTGACTAGACATACACACAGACACACACACACAAACACACACGCACACATACACACACACACACACACACACACTCATACTCAAGAGTGTCGTGAACAAACTTGAACATCTTCTGTGTATGTATGTGGAAACGGAATACGGACGAAGAACAACGGAATACAGATGAAGAAAAGGTCCTACTTGGTCACCAGCTGCCGGTAAACATCCTGTCCCATCATGGGGCGATCTGCACCTTCATCTCGCTTCAGGCAGGTTGTCCACCATCTCTCCACTCTCGTCTCGTCCGCCATGTCATCCTCGCCGAGACAGAACTCGCTGAAACTGCGCCCTGGCTCCACACCCAGACGTTGTTCTAGCTCCCTTAGCTGTACATACATCACAAAGCAACGCTAGTGTCACCAAGTTGTTCCAGCTTCCTTAGCTGTACAGACATCACACAGTAACGTTAGTGTCACCAAGTTGTTCTAGTTCCCTTAGCTGTCCAAACATCACACAGTAACGTTAGTGTCACCAAGTTGTTCTAGTTCCCTTAGATGTACAGACATCACACAGTAACGTTAGGTGGGTGTGTGTTTGTGTGTGTGTGTGTGTGCGTGCGTGTTTGTGTGTGTGTGTGTGTGTGTGTGGGTGTACATGAATGGGTGCATGTACGTGTATGAGTGCGTGCGTGCGTGCAAACGTGCGTGTGTGTGCGTGTTAGCGTGCGTACGTGTGTGTGTGTATGTGTGTGTGTGTGTGTGTGTGTATGCGTGTGTGTGTGTGTGTGTGTATGTGTGTGTGTATGTGTGTGTGTGCGTGTTAGCGTGCGTGCGTGTGTGTGTGTGTGTGTGTATGCGTGTGTGTGTGTGTGTGTGTGCGTGTGTGTGTACGTGTGTGTGTGTGTGCGTGTGTGTGTGTGTGCGTGTGTGTGTACGTGTGTGTGTGTGTATGTGTTTGTGTGCTTGAGTGTGTGTGTGGGTGTACATGTGTGTGTGTGCGTGTGTGTGTGCGTGTGTGTGTACGTGTGTGTGTGTGTGTGTGTGTGTGCGTGTGTGTGTACGTGTGTGAGTGTGCGTATGTGTGTGTGTGTGTATACGTGTGTGTGTGTGTGTGTGTGTGCGTGTGTGTGTACGTGTGTGTGTTTGTGTGTGTGTGTGTGTGTCTTACATCATTCATATTGACTAGTTGTCCCTGAAGACAGTCTCTAGTGACGTTAGGCAGGAGAACAGCTCGGTGAATCGCGGGCTTTGGCGTGACGTCATTCACGACACAATCTTTAACAACTTGCTTGGCTTTCTGCAGGTACACATTCACGACGTAGTCTTCAACAACTTGCTTGGCTTTCTCCAGGTAGTCAACAGCCTTCCTGATGTCCCCTTGAAGGGTGTCGGGGTTTTCTTCTGTTTTTGGTATTGTTGCCGCCATCAATATGCCCTGCTGGCGATGGATTACCAGCAGGTCAACAAATTCCTCCCTCAAGTCTAGGGTCTCTCTGTCACTGCTGTTGGTGCTCATTGCCGCTGCCCCAGTGTAGAGGCTTGTAGAGTTGGCACCGTAGAGACTGCACTTGGCTTGGGACATAATTACCATTAATTCTCTCTGCTTGGCTGCTTCCTTCTTTATGTGACTCAAACAGTAGTGGATCTTTTGGAGAATTCTGTCTATCTTCACAGTCTTGTTGGCGCTTTTATCCTGCCCCTGTTCTCGTTCCTCTTGAGTTTTCAGAACGTTGATGGAATGGCCTCCTGCAAGGTTTACCTTTCGGACGTGCACGGTGTCAAAGTGGACCGGAGGGATGATGTAGGGTTGGGTGTCCAGGCAAGGAAACCAGGCGTTAAGAAACTCGGTCTGAAACAAATTAAACGTGCCTTAGACCAATAAGGATCTTATAATCAAAGGTACGGAATATAAACAAGTTTGCAACAAAAGAAAGTTAGAGTTAAGCGGAATAAATGTTCTGGCAACTGAGAGAATATCAAACACTGACATTACCACTCGAATGCCATCCTCATATATCTTTGGTCTCGGGGAATCGAGACGAGGGTGGTGTGATGTATGTGTGTGTGTTTGTGTGTGTGCGTGTGTGTATATATGTGTGTGTGTGTGTGTGTGAGTGTGTGTGCGTGCGTGCGTGCGTGTATGCGTGTGTGTATGCGTGCGTGTGTGTGTGTGTGTGTGTGTGTGTGTGTGTGTGTGTGTGTGTGTGTGTGTGTGTGTGTGTGTGTGTGTGTGTGTGTGTGTGTGATTCTTGGAATGCATTTCAGCTCGGAAGCTTAAAACGTAGTTACTAGTTTGCTCATTAAGGTTGTCATTAAAATCTATTGTCATCATTTTCACGAGTTTTCATTCACAAACACCTGGGAAATAAATCTCATGTTCTCCATGCAATAAATCGAGGTGGTGAATGGGTTTGAGCTTTCAGGTGAAACGTGGATTGTCAAAGTAAAAGCCAATCAGGCTGATTGTTTGATGTGTGGAACCATCGCGGCTTTGGATTTGTGTTTCCGAGGACAACGATTGTAAGCATTCACTCTCAAAGACCCAATCAATGTTGATAATTACCGCGGCGACTCATGTTCAATTTGCAACTTATCTCTGTAATCGCAAAATCCACAACGAAAAGTCATAAACACTTAAAAAGAAACGAAATATGCTCAACACTTACTGAACTCACACGTATGATCGCAGCTCTGTACATTTTCAGACTGGAAGAAAAGCAACAAGCTACGTTTGACGTCACACAAGGTTGACGTGTTATCTCGAGCTACTGTGATGATGCTTTGTGGCCCGGAGTTGGATTCTAAAAATTCGTCTCCCTGTGGGTTATTGTGCATTTTGTTGCACAACCAAAATGATGACAAAAACAATGTTTGGTGGCTTGTTGTCAGACCAGCATGTTTTTGTTAGTCCTCTGGGAGCATATCGCCTTTTGTCTCATATTTATCAACCGCGGCCTTCGGCCTTGGTCGATAAAGATGAAACAAAAGACGATATGGTCCCCTTGGACCAACAAAAAAGCTGGTCTGTCAACAAGCCACCAAACATCTTATAATGTCCACTACCATAAATTTATCAAAATGATTGAATTGTATTCCTCATATTCTCCTTTATGAAAAAAGAAATGCATGGATATGTCATGTTTACTGAAACAAATTAAACGTACCTTAGACCAATAAGGATCTTATAATCAAAGGTACGGAATATAAACAAGTTTGCAACAAAAGAAAGTTAGAGTTAAGCGGAATAAATGTTCTGGCAACTGAGAGAATATCAAACACTGACATTACCACTCGAATGCCATCCTCATATATCTTTCGTATGCTGAACACTTTTTACATTTAGTCAAGTTTTGACTAAATGTTTTAACATAGCTAGCTAGACGGGGAATCGAGATGAGGGTGGTGTGATGTGTGTGTGTGTGTGTGTGTGTGTGTGTGTGTGTGTGTGTGTGTGTGTATGTGTGTGCGTGCGTGCGTGCATGCGTGCTTGTGTATGTGTGTGTGTGTATGTGTGTGTGTGTGTGTGTGCGTGTGTGTGTGTGTGTGTGTGTGTGTGTGTGTGTGTGTGTGTGTGTGTGATTCTGGGATTGCATTTCAGCTCGGAAGCTTAAAACGTAGTTACTAGTTTGCTCATTAAGGTTGTCATTAAAATCAAATGTCCACTACCATAAATATATCAAAATGATTGAATTGTATTCCTCATATTCTTCTGAATTAAAAAAGAAATGCATGGATATGTCATGTTTACTCTAAAAGTTTGCTCATAATTAAAGAAAATAGGTTAAGTAAGTACTACGTTCGCATGCTTCGCGGGGAAGAGCGTGAACCGTCTTAGTCTTCGGGTATGGTTAGTCGAGACTATTGATGTAGTCTCGGCGATGTTTGTTTTTTGGTGTTGATCTTTCAGTTTGATGCCAACAGATTGAATTACAAAAACAAAAAAATATATCTTGATACCACTTGTACATTTTTCAGAGCGCATTATTATTATGTATCGATATTAGAGAACCTAAGTCATAAGTAGTAGCCTTAGACGGAGACGTAACCTACTTTCAGCCACCAGGTGGTATTGCACAATACAGCGCTACGGCCTCCAAGCTAACGGTCGGGCTTGCGGACTGATGTTTGTTTAACGCCCAGCCGACCACGAAGGGCCATATCAGGGCGGTGCTGCTTTGACATATAACGTGCGCCACACACAAGACAGAAGCCGCAGCACAAGGCTTCATGTCTCACCCAGTCACATTATTCTGACACCGGACCAACCAGTCCTAACACTAACCCCATAATGCCAGACGCCAGGCGGAGCAGCCACTAGATTGCCAATTTTAAAGTCTTAAGGGTATGACCCGGCCGGGGTTCGAACCCACGACCTCCCGATCACGGGGCGGACGCCTTACCACTAGGCCAACCGTGCCGGTACAATGCGGACTGATGAAGCAGTAGCAGTTAAGTCATATTGAGAAGACTGTCGCTGGGCTGCCTACTGGATTTGCCGGGATTGGCATACCCTTGACTTGTACTCCACTCCAAACAAAGAATATTACTTTGTAGTAACATGCCCATGCATCTCGTATTTATGGCACAAGCTCGCAAATCAATTCCTGATCGTATAACTTTTATAATGTCGAAAACGTTAAATTTTGTTGCTGCTACTAACAGAATAGATCTAGCAAGAAAATTTCATCTGAGGAGGCATGCATTCAAAAATAGTTTTAACGTTCGAATTTGCAGCCAGTTTTAAGGATATGCACTCACCAGATAAACAAGAACATGCCTGTGCGACTAACATGAAAAAAATATTTTGATTGGAAAGAAATATTTAGTTTACCACTCGCAGTCCGTACAATCGTTGGTTTTAGCGGCCGGTGGTAACGCTTTCCGGTGGTTCGGAACGTAACCTCTGACCCGGAAGTATCGCGCACGCACAAACTGCGGACGTCACACGGCTAAATAGGTTAAGTCTTCTTCTTCTTCTTCGTCGTTCACTAGAAATAGGTTAAGGTTAACGGCCTGATTCCCCCTTACTGAGACAGACTTAACAACGCTATTGAGTTAAACAGATTGTTTATGTGTCTGGTTGACAGCGGTTAAAGCCATTGTCAGAGAACTGTGAAACAAGTGGCAGTGATACACTTGAGTAAATAGGGGAACACAGGTTGAATGTAAGAACATCCGAAGCACGTGTTCACTGATAGAGCGAATTAGTTCAGTTAGACGTTTTACATTTAAAGTAGTCACATTGGCAGGCTTCCGGCTTAGTATCTGCATGGCCCTCTTTATTTAGCGTGTTCTGGAACCTCCCCGACTGACAGGCAGGATTTTGAATTTCAAAACCGGTAGGTTTGAATTTGTTTCACCATTTCCATACTTGCGCCTTGTGCCCTGTCAATTGTTTTGTGCTCTTGCGTTGGAACTTCCTCAAATATCATGTTAAAAAGCCATGCAGTGCTTCCTGACATAATTTTTAATTTGTCTTCTCGAAGTGACCAGCTTATTCTACCAAAACAGACAGAAGAACTTCTGAAGAAGGCAAAGCATGGCTCTTTTTATACCACGAGTTGCCTCTTTAACACCGCAGACATATTGTGGCATGCATGAGACTGTACTGTTTCCACAGGAGTGTTAAGCTGCCACTGGGAAGTGATTTGCTCATGAGGCCTGTGAGTCTGAAATAACAAGACAGAGTTGTGCACAGACAAGACAAAGACAAAAGAAAAGACAAAACTATGCGTGCATGCAGAAACAAAAAGGCTTAAAGAAGAATGCAATGCTTCAAATGTAATGCAAACAAACTGTGGCGTCCTTTATTTTTGATTGGACACTATCGCTAAAGAAGATCTCCCCACAAGTATGGCTATTATGGTTATCGATGTTATCCTGCATATGGTTCAGCAGCAGGCCACACCTTGGTATGCCGCCGTTGCCGCTCAGCTCCAGGAGTTGAAGCGAGAGCGTCGTCACGCTGAGCTGCGGTGGTTGTCGTCCGAACTGACCAAACACAAAGATCTGTATGAAACTTCTTTCTTTCTTTATTTGGTGTTTAACTGTATGAAACTGCTAAACGTAAAGTGAACTATTTGGTTCATGGTGCGAAGACAGCTTTCTAACAGTGCCAGGCTTACTGCAAGTGTTTCTTGCAAAGAATTGTTTCAAAATGTCAACACTCTTTTAGGCAAGTCGCAAAATGTAAAAGTTCCAACTGTTCTCATTGCAGACCAACTTGCTGATGTTTTTTTTCGGATTTCTTTCGTGAGAAGGTTGTACAAATTCGCAACAGCTTCAACAATTCTGTTGATCAAAGTCAGTTAGCCCAGCATGAAGCACAATATTCTGGTCCGTAGTTTTCGAGTTTCAGTCCGGTGTCAGTGGAGTCTGTCCGCAAGCTGGTTTCAGCCACCCAACCCAAAACATGTGAACTCCATGCCTACCAAACTGATGTATGACAACCTAGATGTCCTTCTCCCATCATTACCAATCTGATAAATGAGTCACTTTCCTCGGGTTCAGTTCCACCAGCTTGGAAAACAGCTGCTGCAAAACCCTTTTGAAGAAGCCTTCCCCTCCATCAAAATGACCTCAACAATTATAGACCCGTTATAAACTTGCCATTCTGGTCCAAAATCATGGAAAAAGTTGTCCTACATCAGCTCAACTGCACACCTTGAAGCAAACAGCCTTTGAACGTACACCAGTCCGCCTATCGTGCGAACCACTCAACAGAAACTGCTTTGTTGCGCATTGTAAATGACCTACTCACTGCTGTTGATCACAACTAAGTCTCCGCTCTTCTTCTGTTAGATCTCTCTGCTGCGTTTGATGCGATTGACCACAACGTTATACTCTCTTGTCTGGAACAATCTTTCGGCATCGATAGCACAGCTCTGTCCTGGTTCCATTCCTATCTGTCGGACAGAAGTCAGTTTGTTCGTGTGGCAGACCATCGTTCTAGCACAACACCTCTGCTCTATGGAGTACCACAGGGCTCAGTCCGGTATTGTTTGTCGTGTACACAACACATCTATATACCATCATCAACCACCATGCAGTCAGTCACGAAATGTTCTCAGACAATCACAGCTTCATCCACGCCTGTTTCAGCCCAAGCGCTTAGTTTCCCCGAAGCTTTTTCTGCTGCCAGCGTGGGCTGAGGTTGCTATTAACCTGAGCACCAGCGCAGCCCGGAGTTCTAAAAATATCACAGCTGGGAGAACGAGATACGCCGTTCTGTGACACAGGCATATCACTCCTAGAAAAACGTGTAGTTTTTTTTTTTTTTTGTTGCCTTTGCTTATCGTCTCGTTTGTGTGGCAATTGCAAAACGGACACCAGCTGAGAGAAGACATTCTGACCTACACATCGATACAAAACACGATATGAATAGTTTTCAAGAGTCTGCACCACAGAGAGTTTCAATGGAGAGGACAAATCAGGGCTGAGTCGTGTGTTTGATTGTGTGTGTGAGTGATGCAACATTTAAACAATAATAGAGATTGAACCCTAGTTCTCAAAACAAGGAAACATACATGCAGACAAAGTTTAACATGCCATCAGAAAGAACAACTGAACTGGATTTAGTCACTCTGATTGGGGGGTGGTTGTAGCGGCGCTCAAAAGTAGGTCACTGACACGCTATATATTCGCCGAGGAAAGGAAAGTATAACGGTACTCCACAGACACTAGCACAGCGAATTAAGGCGGATGGAGAGGCCCGGGCAGCGCGAGTCAAATGGAATTTCTAGACAATGCTTGGCCAAGATAAGATACCTCGAGGGAGAAGTTCACACCATACAGTTAGAATAAAGGATAGGCTTGCTTCACCAGTCAGTTCTACGAATTTTATTTGCTGCGATGTTCATGGATTGTAGAAGTCAACTGTTTAAAACAATATTTTAGAGGATTGAAAAACAGACGGACAGACATAAGAATGGCAGTCATACAGACAGACAGACAGACACATTGACAAACAGACTGACGAACAGACACACTGACAAACATGTAGACAGACAGACTAACAGGCAGACAGACAGACATACAGACATACAAACGAACAGACAGACATACAAACAGACAGTCGGTACAGACAGACAAATAAAAAGCTAGACAGACTGGCAGATTGTCAGACAGACAGACAGACAGACAGACGAACAGATTGACAAACATGCAGACAGACACACAGAAAGAGGCGGACAAACTGACGAACATGCAGACATACAGACAGTCAGACAGACGGACGGACAGACTGACAAACAGGAAGGGGACAGACAGACAGTCAGACAGACGGGCACACTGACAAACAGGCAGACAGACTGAAGAACAGACAGACAGACTGAAAAACAGACAGACGGACCCACAAACGGACATACAGACGGACAGACAGACAGACGGAAAAACAGACAGACAGACGGAAAAAATAGACAGACAGACAGACAAGCAAAATTATAGACAGACAGACAACACTGAGTGGGCCTAGCCAGTGTCCGTGGAGTACCGTTATACCTTCCTTTTCTCGGCGAATAGTGTGTCAATGACCTGTTTCTGAGCGCTGCTACTACCACCCCCATCAGAGTGACTAAATCCAGTTCGGGTGAGAACCAAAAGGTCGAGGATCGAAAGGTCGAGGCACAAAAGGTCGAGGACATTTGGTCAAGAGTCAAAAGGTCGAGTGCGACAAAAGGTCGAGGGTGACAAAAGGTCAACAACAAAACGTCTACAGGACAAAAGGTCGAGGATTTTAAAAGGTCGACGATTAAAAAAAAGGTCGAGGATTAAAAATTTCGAATTCATTTTCTGTGTCCATTCCTGAAGAAAATTATTTATTATGTGTTATTGGGAAGAACATTAAATTCTCAAGTCGATTACAGTATAGCGTTCGTGGGATACCTCCAGCTTCGCTGGGATAACGTATACTATCCAGGAGAAGGGGAGCTGAAATGATGTGTTATACCTTGCCATCATAACCAAATCTAATTTTAATGTGAATGTATTCATATACATGTATTTTGGTATATGTAGATTTGTATTGATGTGTCGTGCCGAATTCGCGGTATCGGCAACATTTTTGCCCATTTCGTTTAATCGCGCAAGAGTATCCGCTTCAAAAAGTGTATTTAGAAAGCAGGAAAATAATTATGCCCTTTAGAGAGTTTTGCAGTGCAACTTTTCAGTGTGGACAACGTTTTTTAAGGTTCTTCTTAACTGCTGGTTACAGAAAGGGGGAATCAGAGGTAAAACATAAAACAACCTAAAGCTTATCCAAACTGTTTGTGTATGCTCCAGATACAACCTATGGGCAAAGCATGGTGGCGTTCAACGTGACCAAGGTTGGGAGCATAACGCATGTTTCGGTGTGACCAAACAATCTACTTTGTGCAATACTTAGCACCAAGAACGGATTATTTCGCAGACACACATTGAATCATGATTATTAGGAGTAATCAAGCAGAATGTCATGAAGGTCCAACAACCTGGTGGTAGTGGAGACAGCTTAAACAATATTGTGACACCGAAACATGCGTAACACTGAAAAACAACTGTTGACTGCCAGATCACCATTACATCACCAACAATACTGCAAGAAGGGTTGGAGATGACACGGGGGACACGCACATTTCTCCTTCCTCTTGTGCAACATGCTGTTTGAAAAACGTGCTTAGTTACTTATTCCAGTAACAAAATGCCGTGTACATCAACACGGCACATGCCAATATCGCGGCGACGAGGATTTTTCTTCGGTGACAGAATTTGTTTGTAGATAAAACTTTCAGCATTACGCACATTTAACGAGTGACACGGAATTGTTTTTGAGGTTTAGGTGAATTTTAGGTCGTAACATGGTTGCTTTGGTTTTTAGAGCTCACTATCTACAGTACTCTGCTACAGCACACTACAACACTACACCACACTGCAACACACTGCAACACTACAACACACTGCAACACTACAACACACTATGTGCGCGCCTTCGTGAGCGAGGCTGGTACTACATATTGTTCATACGAAATGACAAACACAGGTTACAAGCGATAACGCGCAAAAGTACTGGTTTATTATTTTACATCTGACACTAAGGTATCAGTAATGCATATATAGTTACAGTACTACGTAATGAGATACTACGTATTGCGATACTACTTATTGCGGTAAAAAACTTATGGACAGAAAGAAAAAGAGAAAAGAAAACAAATTATTAGACATGGCAAAAGGTATTAAAATGCATTAACAAGACACGAGAAGTAAATACAAGAAAAATAAACAATCACAAGACAGGCGAAGACAAACAGACACGAAAGTTACAATTACCAAACACTCGTTGGTTAGTCCTTCAACAACAATAAAGAGTTACGTTCTGTACGTTCAACAACAATAAAGAATTACGTTCCGTACGTTCAACAATACCATAAGCACTAAGAATACTCAAGAAACTTAGCATACATACGTTTAAAACCAAAATGGCTAGTTTCAGAAAAATACAAAACGTTGACTCATCAGGCCAGGAATACAAAGCAAACTGTCATACCAAAAAAGTCTAACGACAACGTTCCTGCGTTAATCAAAGTCACAAACAAGATATTTACTCATCCACTTTCCCTCAATAACGTTACAAGAAATAAGCCCGTTTACAAACGATCACCACAGACCGCAAGCTTCTTTTACCTAAATTCTTTTAACGTAAGGCTGAAAAAGTCAGAGAAAACGTTTCACTTCGAACTTCGTTAACCACAGAAAACACAAGTTATCATTATAAACATTAGCGACTTTCTAGCGTCTACAAAACATTGCTGTACGTTCACAACACTAGAACAGTTGAACACACAATAAAGAAACACTACAACAAGTCAGACTTTCAACTCACGTTATACATAAACAACTCACAAAGTAATTACAAAATGGCGACCAAAACACAACACAAACAAGTAACAACAAAATTACCTTATGCGCTGTGTGGGTTGACCAGCAGTACCAAAACGTGTTGCCTCACAAACGAAGGGCACAAAACGATTCACACTTGAGAAACAACTGTCTCCAAAGAACATTACGTTGACGTTAAAACATAAGAAACACTCCGTTGGTTCACTTGATAACCTTCATACGTTTACATCAAAACCAAACGCTTCCTAAAACCCTCAGATCGACTGACGAGACAGGAGTCAAGCAGCGGTATTTATGGAAACAAAAACCTAACATGGAATAGTTATTCAAAAGTCAAAGGTCACCGGATTGACCAACCAACAACATTCCTAAGACAGAATCGGGTGAAACTACTATTTTACAACCAATCAGTAACCGATCACGCACTCCGTGCATGCTCAAAACTTAAAACGGTATATTTAACAGAAAGAAGACCAAGGAACTAGCTGACATCACAAAGCTAAAAACACGTGAGTCACACGTATTCTAAAACTTGCAACGCAGATTCGCAGGGCTCACCTCAAAATCAAAACACGGAAAATAGCACGTGAATCTCACGGTGTTCTAAGACTAAACGACGCAGTTTGTGACGCTCCGACCAAAACCAGGTCACAACAACTGAACAAGGAGCACGTGAATTTCACGTAAAAATATTAACGCTCCACAAAACGGGTCACAACAAGGTGCCACAATAAAAACACGGTTTACTTCTTTTTACATCGTGCAATGACTTGAGCAAACGTAATTACAACAAAAAGTAGGTGAATGCATGCCACATCGGCATGCACACTCCCACCGGAAATTATATTAATATAATTTACTTCAAAAACCTTTGTACAAACATATTCCTTATATCAAAAGAAGAATAACGCAGATTTAGACATTTCCAATTTACAACTCAAAATCATTGTGTTGCAAAACATTTACACAGCACTATTACGGTTCAATCATTTTCAATGTTTCAACACATCTCGTTTCAACTAAATGCCGTTAGTCATTACTCGACGGCATAAAAAAAACCGCACCACTTAAACCATAAATGTCCGTTACATCATCTAATATAAAAACAAACCGCAACAATCTACAACTGTCAAAATTGGAAAAACACTCCAAAGTTCAATGCTCTTTCAGTTCACTTACACAGCTTTGTCTTTGTGATTTTCACAATCTACTAACACAGTCATTTTGTGAATCGGTCGCTCTAATATGCGACTATCACCAGTGGGACGGCCGTGATTGTCTAGAGCCTTTGTTCCAACATGCACTTTCACTCGTCTGACCAGTCCATCAGATCCCGGCATCACTTCGACTACACGAGCTATGCACCACTCTGATCTGCACAAGTTCTGGTCATGCAAGACAACAACATCTCCCACCTGTACGTTTGCCTGGGGACGTTGCCAGACACGACGTTTCTGCAAAAGTGAAAGGTACTGGCTCTTCCATAGCAGCCAGAATTCGTCTGCCATCCGCTGGACACAGCGCCAACGTTTCCTGGCGTACAGGTCTGGATCTTCAAACACACCAGGGGGCGGAAGGATGGCACCTGACTTCATGGTGAGGACGTGGTTGGGGGTCAAAGGGCGTGGTCCATCTGCCGATTCCAATGACTCGACAGACAGTGGTCGACTGTTCACGATGGCCATCACCTCGTATAGGAACGTACGAAGTGATGAAGTAGTGAGACGCTGGCCTGATCTTCTGAGAAGACCATTCAGGATGCTGCGTACCGTTCGGATCTGACGCTCCCAAACGCCACCCATGTGACTAGCTGCAGGGGGGTTGAACTTGAACTCACATTTGCTTTCCAGCATCTTTGATGTCAGTCGTTCAGAGTCCATCTCCTTCCATGCCAGTTTGAACTCATTGCATGCACCTACAAAGTTCGTTCCTTTGTCACACCAAATGCGTGATATGTTTCCTCGCATGGAGACAACAATGCGTAGGGCGTTGATGAAGGAATCACTTGACATGTCATCCAGGGTTTCAATGTGGATTGCCCTAGAGGCAAAACACGTCACGATCAGCCCGTACAAGATTAATGTCATGACCTTGACGCAGTCATCACGGTACCCTCGTTTTTTCTGGCGTTTCAGGCCCTTTAGATGCTTGACTGCGGCACTTCTGTTGTCGGGGAGGGACGGTTTCTCTGGTCGAAATGATAAGAGCATCTCGAAGTGACCAGCTTCGTTGACCTTCACGATCTTCTTGAACTTTACATCGTCCTGGGACATGGATCCTGAGTCACTTGCAAAGTCTCTTTCCATAACATGTAATGGGTCAGTACACGAGACTTCGTCCACCTGTACCTTGTAGACGTGAGCTACACGTTCTTCTTCCCTCGATCCTGGCTTGACGATGACGCGCATGGACGAGGCTATGCCATCAAAGGCGACGGAATGCGGTGCCTTGCCGACGATGCTCCAACCTAACTTAGTCTCTACTGCAAATGGCAGTCCTTGGACAACGTTTAGGGGCATGAGGGCTTCAGCGCAGTCGTAGCCGATGAGGAGGCCTGCTTCACAGTCAGGGTATAAGGGGGGCAGTTTTGGAGACAGGTGTTGGAGATGTGGGTAAGCTTTGACAGTCTCTGAGGTGGGGATATGAGTGGGGTCAACGGTCAGATAAGGTCGTGAGATGGCAGAAGGGAGCCTGACAAACTCACTGGAGGTAGGAGAGCGGACACGCAATCCAGAGTACTTCCTGCCGGAGACCACAGCATTGTCCTCAGTCAGTGTGGAGACCCTGAGTGTAGTCGGCTGCGATTTGGCTTTAACTTCTTCAGCCACTGACTGCACTACAAAAGTGGCGTTGGACATAGTGTCCAGTAGTGCGTACGTCAGCACCTCTACGTTGGGGTTAGAGTCACTGGAAACGAGAACGGGAACGATCATAGACGTGAAACCGATGCTGTTTTCCTCGCTGGCCTTAAGAGCAGACACCGTAGGGGTCGACGATGACAGTGGCTCTTGAACGTCAGCAGCAGAGGTACGGTAATTGTTCTTGTGTTCACTCGCCCCTTTGTTTTCACTCATACTGTTCTGATACTTGAAATTGTCATCATGAAGACAAGTGGGGTGAGCCTTCTTGCACTTCTTGCACGTCTGTTTCTGCATACATTGACGGCTCTGGTGATCCTTACTTCTGAGACATCCGTAGCAGATACGGTTCTTGAACAGAAAATCTCGTATCTCAACCAGAGGCTTCACTATGAGTTCCTTACATGTCCCAGCGTCATGGTCCGGAAGTTGACAGTGCAGACATGCGGTGACATCCTCTGTCAGGGTTGACAGGTTCGTTGTGAACTTTCTTGGTGTCCCCGATGCACTTGTCAAGCCGAAAACAGGGTCGTTAGAAATGTCTGCTTCGAGAGTAACGAACGACACGAGTTCATTGAACAGAGGATACCTCTTCTTTTCAACCTTAGTTCGAGCAACTGTTCTAGACCATCTGTGACTCATCCAGTCTGGGAGCTTTCCGACGATCTTCCGTAAGTACTGGGCATCATCCAGGATGCTCAGTCCACCAACTTCCTGGGCAGCAACGGAACATTGCTGCAAGAAATCGGCCAGACTTCTGAGTCCCTTGGGATCTTTGCTTTTGACTGGGGTCCATTCGTCCAGCTTGGTCCGGAAAGCTTGCGAAACGACGTATGAGTTGCCGAACCGATTTTCCAGCACTTCCATGGCTCTCTCGTAGGCATCACCTTCTCTCAGCAGAAAGAAGCCGGTCACGGCCTCCTTTGCTTGACCTCCGATGTACCGTTGCAGATACAATAACTTCTCACTGCTGGTTATGTTTTGTCTCTCGATGAGGAACGAAAACGACGACCTCCAAATTGGATATTGGAGAGGGTCACCAACAAAAATGCACGGCTCCTGCATCGGCAAACGGTTGATCATCAGAGCGTCTGATAGGGTTTTGGCGAGAGAGTCCATAGGAGTGTCCTGCTTGGCAGGAGTAGCAAGTGGACGTTGGTAGTACGCAGACGGGGGGTAGGAGGCAAATGGACGATCTGCATGACATTCCTTGTCAAAGTTCATGTACGCAGGGGGCCTTGCGTTTTCGTTTCCCCAGATAACTTTGGGGGTGGTCTGATGTGGGTCCAGGAATGTGGGCACGAAAGGCTCTGGTTTGGGATGTAGGTGGGTATCATAGGGGAAACAGGGTGGGGTAACTTGAAAACGTCTGTGGTCCATGCGTTGGTGACGTTCTTCTGGGAAGTAGGTGTGTCGTTCTTGCGTCTCATCACCTTCCCTTGTCTCTGGTAGGTGATAGGACCAACCTGTGTGGTCGAGATCAGGCGGGCGAGAGCCTGTGACGCTTGTCGTTGAGTGTCCAACGTTGTGCAGAGGCGGCTGACCAGTGTATGCACCGAGAGGGTGCTGCAGTGTGGTCAGCAGCGCTGTAGGCCGCATGGAGGATGTAGTTGCAGCCGTCGTGTAGTTGGGTGTGAAGGGCTCCTGATGGACGAAAGGAGCGCTCGTTCCGACGTGATGGGGGGCGTTGACATCCTCTCTACGTTGAGGTCCGTACGCCTCGTAGGTGGCGTTGTTGGTACTAGCGGCGCGTGTAGAGGCGTTGACTCCAACGACGAGGTCCACGACAGGTAACGCGTGCTGTCGTGGCTCAGTCGTTGTGGTTCCTGCGATGAAGCTGGTGACAGCATCGTTGACAGTAGAGATGTCACGGGTGCTGGCGGCGTTGCAGACAGGAACAGACGTGACGTCCAAGGCTGGCTGGTGTGTCCCTTGATCAGCAATGACGGCAGCTTGGCAGACAGGAACAGACGTGGCGCCCAAGGATGGCTGGTGTGTCCCTTGGTCAGCAATGACGGCAGCACCTGTCCCTATTCCTATCGCTGTTTGTTCATTGTTTAAAGGAGGGGCTTCAAGACTGTACAGGGGAACGGAAGGACGAGGGTGGAACCTAGTGTTCAACAAATCGACTGACGGTAGATCAGGGAGATCCTGCTGAACTGTATCACATTGTTCTAGTACCCGTATCCTAGCCTGCCGCTCTCTGTTGATATTTTGGCGTTCAGTAAACTTGATAAACCTCAACGCCTTCTTCTGCTTAAGTTCATCAAGAGCTGCTTCAGCTGCATCGTTAGCCTGCAGAGATTCTTCACTAGCCTTCCTCTCGGCTTCTCTAAGGGCTGCTTCAGCCGTATCCTTAGCCTTCCTTTCTGCCTCTTTAAGAACTGCTTCAGCTGCTACAGCTGCGTCCTTAGCCTTCCTTTCGGCTTCTCTAGCCTTCCTAGCTGCTGTTCTCTCAACTTGTTGTTGTTGCAAAAGATCCAGTTCACTGAGCTGAGCTTCTTTTATGGCTTCTGCTTCGACCTTAATGCCAATAGACACAGCCTCTAGCTTAAGAGTCAATTTAGCCTCTTCAGAGCTAACACTTCCAGAGCGGAGAGACTCAGGGTGAGAACCGGCTAGGCTACCTGATCTTCTGCTGCCTGACTTGAAGCTAGCTGGCTTGTAAATGGCTGACCTAATGCTAGCTGTTTTATGGCTGACAGGCTTGACACTGACTGACTTGTGGGTGGATGACCCAACGCTAGGTGTAACACTGCTATGCCTGGAAGTAGGCTTCTTAGTCACCTGCACGCTAGTCGTTTGTCTGTCAAGAGCTCGATCAATGTCAAACATAATTTTCTCAACTGCCCTTTGAACATCATCCCAGCTTTCCTGAATGGTTTCACCGCTACCAATACTACGAAGACCTTTCTCTATGTCACCAAGATCCTTGTACATGCTCAAAACAATTTGTTTTTGACTGGTTAACGACTCTTGATTAGGAGTTTCTTGGTTAAGCTCTGTTACTACCTCATCAATTGCTCGTTCCAAGAATGTTCGTTGTCTTGCAAAGTTTCTAGTTTTGATCTCAATCTGGTACTCTCTACCTTTTTCAGTAGGCTTAATGTCACGCCTAGGCCTTTGAGAATGTTCATCTTCATCGCCGTTAATGTCATAACCTGAAGCTTCCAATGGATTATCTACTGGAACCTTCTCCATTACAATGTTCGCTTATTCAAAAGCACTTAAAACATACATAAGGTTTATCTGGTTATAAAGTAAAATGAGTCGATCCGAGGGTCGTTTGGGATAATACACAAAAGTCACAAAAGATGCGCCGGATATGGAGTAGGAAGATCTCTAACCGACAAGTTGATCTATGTTGAACTATGGTTCACTAACACAGTGACAGGTAACAATGAAGTCTTTTGCTGGTTATCAACAGCTACGTTTACGTTCATTGAGCGTCAATAACAAAAGTTCTTTACATTCACTTGGCTGGACTTCAGCTAAAGTTCTGTACTAGGCATCAGCAGCTAAGTTGTTTACTTCAGCTAAAGTTCTTTCACTGGGCATCAGCAGCTAAGTTTTTTACTGGACGACAGCAACTAAAGTTTTTTACTGGACGACAGCAACTAAAGTTTTTTACTGTGCGCGCCTTCGTGAGCGAGGCTGGTACTACATATTGTTCATACGAAATGACAAACACAGGTTACAAGCGATAACGCGCAAAAGTACTGGTTTATTATTTTACATCTGACACTAAGGTATCAGTAATGCATATATAGTTACAGTACTACGTAATGAGATACTACGTATTGCGATACTACTTATTGCGGTAAAAAACTTATGGACAGAAAGAAAAAGAGAAAAGAAAACAAATTATTAGACATGGCAAAAGGTATTAAAATGCATTAACAAGACACGAGAAGTAAATACAAGAAAAATAAACAATCACAAGACAGGCGAAGACAAACAGACACGAAAGTTACAATTACCAAACACTCGTTGGTTAGTCCTTCAACAACAATAAAGAGTTACGTTCTGTACGTTCAACAACAATAAAGAATTACGTTCCGTACGTTCAACAATACCATAAGCACTAAGAATACTCAAGAAACTTAGCATACATACGTTTAAAACCAAAATGGCTAGTTTCAGAAAAATACAAAACGTTGACTCATCAGGCCAGGAATACAAAGCAAACTGTCATACCAAAAAAGTCTAACGACAACGTTCCTGCGTTAATCAAAGTCACAAACAAGATATTTACTCATCCACTTTCCCTCAATAACGTTACAAGAAATAAGCCCGTTTACAAACGATCACCACAGACCGCAAGCTTCTTTTACCTAAATTCTTTTAACGTAAGGCTGAAAAAGTCAGAGAAAACGTTTCACTTCGAACTTCGTTAACCACAGAAAACACAAGTTATCATTATAAACATTAGCGACTTTCTAGCGTCTACAAAACATTGCTGTACGTTCACAACACTAGAACAGTTGAACACACAATAAAGAAACACTACAACAAGTCAGACTTTCAACTCACGTTATACATAAACAACTCACAAAGTAATTACAAAATGGCGACCAAAACACAACACAAACAAGTAACAACAAAATTACCTTATGCGCTGTGTGGGTTGACCAGCAGTACCAAAACGTGTTGCCTCACAAACGAAGGGCACAAAACGATTCACACTTGAGAAACAACTGTCTCCAAAGAACATTACGTTGACGTTAAAACATAAGAAACACTCCGTTGGTTCACTTGATAACCTTCATACGTTTACATCAAAACCAAACGCTTCCTAAAACCCTCAGATCGACTGACGAGACAGGAGTCAAGCAGCGGTATTTATGGAAACAAAAACCTAACATGGAATAGTTATTCAAAAGTCAAAGGTCACCGGATTGACCAACCAACAACATTCCTAAGACAGAATCGGGTGAAACTACTATTTTACAACCAATCAGTAACCGATCACGCACTCCGTGCATGCTCAAAACTTAAAACGGTATATTTAACAGAAAGAAGACCAAGGAACTAGCTGACATCACAAAGCTAAAAACACGTGAGTCACACGTATTCTAAAACTTGCAACGCAGATTCGCAGGGCTCACCTCAAAATCAAAACACGGAAAATAGCACGTGAATCTCACGGTGTTCTAAGACTAAACGACGCAGTTTGTGACGCTCCGACCAAAACCAGGTCACAACAACTGAACAAGGAGCACGTGAATTTCACGTAAAAATATTAACGCTCCACAAAACGGGTCACAACAAGGTGCCACAATAAAAACACGGTTTACTTCTTTTTACATCGTGCAATGACTTGAGCAAACGTAATTACAACAAAAAGTAGGTGAATGCATGCCACATCGGCATGCACACACTATAATACTACAGTAGCCGTATCTGGCAGAGTGGATTTGAGTGAAAACAAATGCGTCATGTTTCCGGTCAGTTGTTATATTAACAGTTTGTAAAACACACACACACACACACACACACACACACACTTGAAACTCACTACTGCCGCTTTCGCAACATGGGCAGCTTGCCTATTACGCGTAATCGATTGCCGTTTCCGCGTATTCGGCTGCTGATTTCGCATAAATTAGCAGGTTTAAGAGGCATGTACGCATTTACGGCAAAATGCTGCCTATTTCGCGAAATGGGCAACGTTTTGCCAATTACGCAAAATGGGCAAAAATGTTGCCGATTCCGCAAATTCAATTGGGCAATGCCGTGAATTCAGGATGACATAATGCATTCAAGTATGTACGTATTTATAGTAATGTATTTGTTGGAATGTATGTTTATGGTGTGTGTGTGTGTGTGTGTGTGTGTGTGTGTGTGTGTGTGTGTGTGTATGTGTGTGTGTGTGTGTGTGTGTGTGTGTGTGTGTGTGTGTGTGTGTGTGTGTATGTGTTCTTATCAAGCAAATAATTTAAAGATACGTTGTTATTTTAAATACAAACGTGCCTGCAGTGTAAAGGCTTCACTTTATCCGTTTAGACTATGGCAAAGTATTTGTGGAATACGAGGTAAAATATCTATTTATAATTTTCAGGATATTAATGTTGTGCCCATCTATATACACGTTATCGTCTATTCCTGATTAAACTCTGCTAATATGAATGTGTGTGTGTGTGCCGTGTGTGTGTGTGTGTGTGTGTGTGTATGTGTGTGTGTGTGTGTGTGTGTGTGGGAGTGTGTGTACAGGCGCGCCTACGTGTGTGTGTGTGTGTGTGTGTGTGTGTAATGGGAAAGTGAGAGCGACATGGACTTTTTCAGTGGCATCACTTCGCTGTAGGTGTGTCAGGTTTGTGCGATTGACTGAAAGGTTAATCAGACTTCAGCGTTCTTGTTTTCTTATTCCTCTGACCATGATGAAATATAAGACAAATAAGTTATATGAATTTACCTCGTTGTCGGGCGCTGATCCCTGACGGCTCGCTGGTATGCTGCTGGCCTGTGTTGTGTCTAGCGTGATGGGGCGTGTTGTTTTTCTCTCGGCGTCAGACGTGGCTTGGCTTTTTGCAAGTACTTGGACTTGTTCCTTTGAAAGGTACGCGTCTACTATCTGTCCCTGCAGAGTGACACAAGAACCTAACCAGTTACATTTCATGACATATTGTTGACATGTCTTGTTATTGTCTGCGGAGAGACTATTATGCCTGACACCAGTTACGCGGCGGGATGTGTTGTTTACACGTTGCAATTATTCAGAGCAAAAACGTTTGGGGTGACGTGATCATTCCGTACATCATTACGTATAGCGAACACATTCGACTCTGACTTGAAAGCACTTTAGTATCAATCTCGTAAAAATAGGGTAAGTTTTGATTCTTTTCACCAGGCACTAGATGCTAATATGATACTGTGACAGTTGAGATGATTTTCTTGCATATCACCAGAGAGAGAGAGAGAGAGAGAGAGAGAGAGAGAGAGAGAGAGAGAGAGAGAGAGAGAGAGAGAGAGAGAGAGAGAGAGAGAGAGAGAGAGAGAGAGAGAGAGAGAGAGAGAGAGAGAGAGAGAGAGAGAGAGAGAGAGAGGGAGGGAGAGAGACAGAGACAGAGAGACAGAGAGAGAGAGAGAGAGAGAGAGAGAGAGATCAAATCAAATCAAATCAAATTTTATTTTACGAGGGTTGTGGCAAAAGCAATACAAACGAGCTTCTTTTCAGAGAATATTATATACACACGTTAAACATTTACAAAAGTTAAACATTACAGTAAAAGGCAGAAACACTATTCACAAGACTATAATTATTATACACGTTAAAACCTTTACTTGAATTCTTGCGTAATTATCAAAATTGTGAATGTACAGAGAGAATTGAATTGAATTGAATTGAACTTTATTTAACAAGGATTAAGAGTTAAGGCTACGCCTTTATTACAATCTGTTCTTGGGACACATAGATACACAATGATAAAAAATAAATAAAAAATAAAAATAAAAAGTTAACAACAAAAGGAGGTTGTAAAACCTAAAATCGTGATGATAAAGATGACGATGATGATGATAATGATGATGATGATGATGATGATGATGATGATGATGATGATGATGATGATGATGATGATGATGATGATGATGATGATGATGATGAAGAGAGAGAGAGAGAGAGAGAGAGAGAGAGAGAGAGAGAGAGAGAGAGAGAGAGAGAGAGAGAGAGAGAGAGAGAGAGAGAGAGAGAGAGAGAGAGAGAGAGAGAGAGAGAGAGAGAGAGAGAGAATTGAATTGAATTGAATTGAATTGAAATTTATTTTACGAGGGTGACAGAATAAGCAATGTATACATGCTTGTTTTCATCCGGCCCTCGCCCATTGAGGGGTAACCAAATGACATATTTACCATAATTAACATGTCAAGCAACCAATAAGACATTTTAAGATGCATTAGGATTCTTTAGCAATGCTTGAAAATTATATATAACAGAGAAATATGTGTTTGTAAAAAATCCTTCATGAATTATATATAATCATGTTTTTTTCAATATAATCAGAGAGTACAGTTATATTTTGCCAGCTGCTTGATAATATTTCTTATAAGTTTTGTAAAAGAAACAGCATGTAATATTCCTTGAATGATGTTTCATGAATTCGTAATTTAATTATATTTGGAATGGCGTTCCACATAATTGCTCCAGAATATGATAAACTCGACTTGTACAGGTCAATTCTTGGAGTTGGGGTAATTAATTTGTTACATTTTCTATAATGATTTATTATGAAATTAGAGGCAATGAGTGTAGGTGCATTCCCTGACATAATTCTATACATCATCACACCTTTGTTATATGCAAATCTATCTTTGATAGGAAGAATTTGCAATCGTTTATAATCAGTCACGGAAAGAGATGTATTTTTTAAAATAATTAATTTAACAGCTCGTCTATGTAAACTGCCCAAGTGTTTCAAAGTATTTGCACTTGCAGAGTCCCACACTGTGGAAGCATAGTCAATAGCTGACTGAATATGTGCCTGAAAAAAACAGTTTTCTTGTGCGAAGGTCTAGAAAGTGTTTGATTTTTGATAACTGAAATATTTTTTTGGATGTGTTTTTACAAAGTGTATCTACATGTTTTGACCAAGACAGGTTATTGTCAATAGTTATTCCCAAGACTTTATGGCTATCAACTTCGGTAACATCTTGATTTCGTATTAGCAATGTCGGAAATCCAGATGTTAGATTTTGTCTTTTTTGCATGCATTTAGTTTTATTTGGCAATTGGATTCAGTGACATATGGTTTAGTTCTGACCATTCAAGTAATCGATCAATGTTTTCTTGGAGGATATTTGCCAGTTTAATAAGATCTTGATGACTAGAATGAATTGTAGTATCATCTGCAAATAGTTCACACATGCATTTTACTAGAGAGAGAAAGAGAGAGAGAGAGAGAGAGAGAGAGAGAGAGAGAGAGAGAGAGAGAGAGAGAGAGAGAGAGAGAGAGAGAGAGAGAGAGAGAGAGAGAGAAGGAGAGAGATAGTGCTAGTGCATATTAAAGGTAATTTATTACTCCGACCACCACTCACCATGACAGTCTTGTGGTTCCCACATCCCGTGGCAAAGCAGCGAGGGGAGCAGTGGCTTCCTTTAGAGAGACACTCACAGTTCTTACTGTCACACGTTGACTCCTCGTTGCACCGACAGCACTCTTTACACTCGCCAGTCTGAAAACACAGAAGACAATTAAGTGCTGACCTCAAACCGGATCGGGACACCCCTGTTCACCATGAAGAAGAATTCAAAAACTAGTTTGTGGTAATTAAAACTAGGCCCAATGTTAATAACGTAACCCCCCCCCCCCCCTCCCTTTTACCCTTGTACGCGGTCGTACGGAAAAGGTTTTTAAGAAAAAGGTAAGATAGAGAGAGAGAGAGAGAGAGAGAGAGAGAGAGAGAGAGAGATGCAGACAGACAGACAGATAAGCAGACAGACAGACAGATCCAGAAAGAGAGATAGGGAGAGTAGAGTGTGTGTGAGAGAGACAGAAAGACGAAGGGAGAGGGGAGAGAGAGAGAGAGAGAGAGAGAGAGAGAGAGAGAGAGAGAGAGAGAGAGAGAGGGAGAGAGTGTGGGAGTGTGTATGTGTATGTGGTGGGGGGGGAGTGTGTGTGTGTGTGTGAGTGTGTATGTGTCGCAGTGTGTGTGTGTGTGTGTGTGTGTGTGTGGTGTGTGTGTGTGTTGGTGTGTTTGTGTGTGCGTGAGGGAGAGAGAGACAGACATACAGAGAGAGAGAGAGAGAAAGAGACAGAGACAGGCACAGAGCGACAGACAGAGAGAGACAAGAACAAGAACAAGAACAAGAACAAATCTTTAATTGTCTAAGGCCACAGCTCACTAACGAACAGGACTGTGTGGAGAAACGGCTCACTAAAGGCTGTTCTTAACCAGACGAACCATTGGTTCGCCGAACTAAGGTTCGCGAACCATGGTTTGTGTCTTAACTGGGTGAACTTGTTCGGCGAACTCAAGGTCTAGTTCGTCCAGTTAAGACACGAAACCTGGATCGCCGACAAACGAGGGGAGCTCACTCCGAATCGACAATAAAAGCAAGTAAGTTATTCCCCTTCCAAAAATGGCTGCCCCCAAGACGAAATCACCGATTGAGTGGTAACTCCGTGCTGGTTGTCGATTTGGGTCTCTCCTTCCCACTTGATCATGGTGCACGAAGCCTGGTAATCTTGAACTTTAGTGTGTTAAATTCATAGCTCAGAATCGAGTGGCATACTTTACTTATTTTAGATCCAAGTACCTGTAATCAAGCCCAAGAACATTTATCATGAAATTAATTGATGGATTAAGCTCCAAACCTAAGCATAATTAATTAATTTGGTTGTTTGATCCGCGAAAATGGCGTAGGTTGTCAACCAAGGGACTTCAATTACACGACAAAGTTGCCTCCCCTGTCCGCTGACACGGATAATTCCTTCTTTGACGCATGTAATTTGTAAACAAAATGCATTCGTACCAGAGGGCTACCAGTAAGTTCGTCACACGGTAGATTCGTCACCGGTCGGTAACTTCGCCACAGTAACTTCGCCACAGTAGTCCGAGCGCGGCTCTCTCTCTCCCACCTCCTTCCACCCCTCCCTCTCCTCACATTGACATTGAGTTTCTCTGCCTCCTTGACAGTGAGGTTGAAGTCATAGGACTCCCTCTCTCTCTCTCTCTCTTGGTCGCGCGTGTGTGTGTGTGTGTGTTAGTGAATGTGTGTGTGTGTGTGTGCGATGGTGTGTGTGAGAGAATATTTGACCAGTTAGATTCCTGCCCAATTCATTGCTTCCTTTCTTGAAGATACATTTTCTTGTTTAAAAATCTACAACTGTTGGAAATGTGAGCTTGGCATGCTTTTGTCTTCTAGTTATAGATTCAGTTGAATACACCAGTTAACAGTTTCGGCACTGAAAGCATAAGCTCTAAGCATAAACACCCGCCCACCCCTGCCGGTAACTTCGTCACGGGTGACGAATCTACCGTGTGACGAACTTACTGGAGTACGCTATGATTCGTACAGTTCATCGGAGTTCATTCCGTGACTTTAAAGGGATCTAAAACTAAGACTTGTTATGATTACAAGTGCAGGTTCTCCAAATTTGGAGGCTTGAATGCCTCTGAATTATGAGCTATGAATTTAACACATTAAAGTTCAAGATTACCCGAAGCCTTCCATGTCATTTACCCTCCTGGGTTAAAGGTTATAAATTGATTCGAGAAAATAACATGACTGGTATGGACTGATCATTGTGTCTACCGTGGAGCCATCGGGGTTCTATGGGAAATGCTACACAAAAAAACGTGCCTGTGAAAAGGGAAAGACGGTGACCAAAAATAAATGATGATAGCGATATTTCTAATTGTGGATCAGCAGAGTCGAGAAGCATACATGATGTTTACCAAAGTGTGTGTGCGTGTCTGTCTGTCCACGTGTGTGTTTGAGCTCTTTTCGGTACAGAATATGAGTTTGGGGATTGAGTGAAGAGGGAGACCTAAAAAAAAACTACTCGGGATTTTGGTTCTTTTTATCACAATTCAGTCTGTTTTAATTTTCAAGTTCTATCAGAAATTTTCTATTTGCACTGATACACTAGAATCCCTTGTGGATGTATTGCTTTAAGGGTCTACAAATAGTACTACTGAACCAAAATCATCCTGTTTCTTTGCGTTTTGAGCAATTCAATTGGTCTTGGTTTGTTTTTTTTTTAAATTTGATTCCTCTTCATTCTTCTCAAAAAAAGCTTTCATTGCGATAAACAAAACATTACTGGATAGACGTTTTCTTGGAGAACGTCTGTATTAGCAAGCATTTAAAGTAGGAGGACGATATGGAACGTACGATAAAAGGATGTGCTTTAGCTTTCTGTCTCATCATTTATAAATGTTGCCCTTCAATCACACACACACACACACACACACACACACTTTTGATCCAGCTCCAACCATATTTCATAAGGCTTTATTCAGGGTTGTCTCTTGTTCTTAAACATCCGATTTCTAAGCACACATCTGTGCTGAGCATATGAACATGAACCGATATGAACATCAATGTCAGCCGCCTTTTTATTATGAAATAATGTTCTTTTGTGTTCCAAACACTTCCGAAGAATACTTGTTGGTGTGCCTTCAGTCGCCCTGACATCATCACAACTCGACCCTGTCCTGCAAAAATACAAATATATACAGGGTGACACCCAAACATTCAACCCAAACAAATGCTTATTTCTTTTACATCTGTTGACCGAATTTTTTTTCTTTCTTTTTTTTTTGGTCCCTGTCCTGTCCTGTCTTGTCTTGTCATGCCTTGTCTTGTCATCCCTCTATTGGCCTACTGGCAACCTTTTCCTAACTTGTCTTGTCTTGCCATGTCTTGTCTTGTCTTGTATTGTATATACATTTGGGTAAAGGTTTGCGAACAGGTAAGGGGTGTAAGCGAGAGAGAGAGAGAGAGAGAGAGAGAGAGAGAGAGAGAGAGAGACAGAGAGACAGAGACAGAGACAGAGACAGAGACAGAGATGGTGGTGGTCTATGTTACATTAAACATGTCAACACAGTTGCAAGTTCATAGGTTAAATGCTGCCCTTTTCGTAGCGTTCATTAATTAATTCCTATTGCTTACATGTGCCAATAATGTTATAAAACTGTACCTAAGGGGATATAATAACGATTGGCTGTAGCTTTCGAAAACAGAAAAAATTATTTCAGTAATGCAAAGTGGTGTTGATAGTAGTGTCGAATGTAAACAGAACAATCTCAAAGTGAAAGTGGCCGATGTTTTCCGGAAATTGTGAAGTTAACAAGAATACAGAAAAGCGCGCTTTCCTGCTTAGCACAATCCGCTACCGCGCTAATCTGGCGTGTCAATATCACTACGTTTTGCACGTGGAAGGTGAGCGATTTCGGGGATTGACGAAGCTGTACTGTCTGTGTTGACGGTCTAAAAATAGCCCAAGCCCTGGAGAACTGTTTCTAAAGATAGCAATAAACTTTATTAAGAATTCATTATTTCTTGTAATTGGTAAGGACTTCAAACCTAAAACTTTGCAGGAAGCTTAATTTATACATCCCCGCAACGATGGGAAAAGCCCTGGAAGTAAGTAAACTAATTAAATAGGACTTTGTCAGCCTTTAAATGAGGGGTTATTGTGTATAGTGAGGAAATAATTTTCTGATGTATTTTTAATTCATTATTGGTGTTTTATGCAAAACGTAAGGTCAATATTGAAAGTTTAAAAAAAGTACTGCCCTCACATTAATACGAAGGCGGGATCACAGCTGGATAAGACAAGGTACGGCAATTTCGACCCGGAGGTCTCTTTCAGGGCGCACAGAGGATGAGACAACACAGGAGAAAAAAAAAACCCACAGATAATAGCACACGGAAGGAACGATTACAGCAGTTATAATCAAATTACTTTGTGGGTCAGGGTTTTTTAGGAGTACAGGGGAAACCCCTTTTAAGACCTTAAAAAATGTGAGAAAATCAAGTCTTAAAATGGAAGGGGTCTAAAAATGGGGGTAATTTACAGAGGTTATGAACAGAACATCTTCTTCTTCTTCAGCGGTCCAGAAATTCTGGTGACGTGTGAGCTTAATTGTTTGCCCATTTGGGTTCCCCAAACTATACTCTGCGAGCATAGTCAGTTTCACTCCGCTTTCGTTGAGTAGGCATGCTGGGTATTTTCGTGTTTCCATAACTCCGACATGGTTTACAGGATCTTTTCCGTGCGCACTTGGTCTTGTGCTTGCGTGTACACACGAAGGGGATTAAGTCACTAAGCAGGTCTGCACATAAGTTGACCTGGGAGATCGGAAAAATCTCCACTCTTAACCCACCAGGCGGCAGCGACCGGGATTCAAACTCACGACCTCCCGATTAGGAGGCCGACGTCTTACCACTGAGCGCCACTTCACCCGTCACAGAACATCTAAAGAAGCAAGATCTTAAAAAGGAGGAAATCTGAAATGAATGGGTCTGAAAGGGGGGTTCCACTGTGGAAAAGTACCTGTCAGTTTACCTGTATGTATTAGGACTGGGTGGCCGAGTGGTAACGCACTTGCGCTCGGAAGCGAGAGGTTGCGAGTTCAACCCTGGGTCAGGGCGATAGCAATTTTCTCCCCCCTTTCCTAACCTAGGTGGTGGGTTCAAGTGCTAGTCTTTCGGATGAGACGAAAAACCGAGGTCCCTTCCGTGTACACTACATTGGGGTGTGCACGTTAAAGATCCCACGATTGACAAAAGGGTCTTTCCTGGCAAAATTGTATAGGCATAGATAAAAATGTCCACCAAAATACCCGTGTGACTTGGAATAATAGGCCGTGAAAAGTAGGATATGCGCCGAAATGGCTGCGATCTGCTGGCCGATGTGAATGCGTGATGTATTGTGTAAAAAAATTCCATCTCACACAGCATAAATAAATCCCTGCGCCTTGAATATGTGCGCGATATAAATTGCATAAAATAAATAAATAAAAAAAATAAAAATCCCTGCGCTTAGAACTGTACCCACGGAATACGCGCGATATAAGCCTCATATTGATTGATTGAATAAGACCACCCCTGACATGCGGCACATACCAAATATCTACAAGTGCTTTGTGTGAACAGTAAAAAAAATTGTTTTCCTTTTTGCGAATTCATTTCATTAAACACAACAACAACAAAATTCATCAAATTCCAGCTGAGCAGAACGGCTTTCACAATTATGACTGGGCCTTTAAAGGCATGTTCCTCACCATATTACCCAGCATATCAGACACCACATGTTTGACTAGGTTTTTACATGGGAACAACAAGACTATACAGGATGGTAAAAAAACCTCCCTATTTTCTTTTTAATCACATTTTTGACTGCGAAAAAAAAAGAGATCAAAAAGGAAATAGGGCGCTTTTTTTCAGACACCCCTTTTTACGTCCAGCTTCTTTTGGTGGAGATTCAAGTTACAGACACATGTGAAATTCATTAAGCAAAAAGGTTCCCACTATGCACTGCCACAGAACACAACCAGGTTATTAATGTGCGGTACAGTGTATAATTATGTTTAAGTAAAAGGATGCCCTTCTTTTGTTTAATTGGAGCATCTATGATGTCTGACATTTTGGTTCTAACAGTTTGTCTTGTCAAAAGCCTCATGCATATTCCTTCCTCCCCATGCAAGACTTTCTTTTATTTGAATATCTGCCTTTATAGTACAAAAATCAAATAAAAAGGTCGCACTCTGCGCATAGCGACAAAAATCGCAATTTTACCAAGAAAACCTCACACTCTTTAAGTGGAGAAAGAACCTGACTGTTGCAGTATGTTATGCATTTGAAAACATCTGAAATTGTGTACTCGAATTCTACAGTTTGATCAGTTCTGTGTGTTTAAAAAGTTACATTGTACCTTGATCATTCTGACATGCTCTTGCTCAAATCACATCCCAGACAATATTGTAGACTCCATTGATAGACGCTGTGGTGCATGGGAGAACTGCATTCTGAGGAAACGAAAAAAAATATACACTGAGGAAGAACAGTCACAACAACATTTGCAGCAGCAACAGGCTATATAATTTTTTTCAAAGAACACTAAAATAAGGTAAAATGAAAATCAGTGTTGTGTCAGTAAATTTGATTTGGGGGAGACGGAAGGATTGGGGTGGGGGTTTAGAGGCGGGAATAGAAGGATAGCTGGGAACCGGGGAAGGTGGGGTGGCTAACACAGTTTGATCATGTAATGACTGGTACAATGTTTAATATATATATATATATCTAAAAAGGCAACAACTCTGTAAGCATTATGTGAACCAACTTCTCTATAAACTAAATAAAGATCAGTAAAAGTTACCTCTTTCATTCTGGAATCTTTTTGGTCCCATCACAGCTCAGACGCAGACTCAATGGACAGATACTGTAATGATGAAAAAAACACCAGCATTTTAAGGGAGAACAAGAATTATGCAGAGAGAAAAAACAGTAATGAGTAAGAACAACAGCAGCAGCAGCAGCAGACTCAATACTCTTACTCTACATAACACTCTCACTGAATGACTGATTCAGTAACTAAATCCCAGTGAAGTGCAAGTGATCAAAATTACTGATGTAAAAACAGAGAGAGAGAGAGAGAGAGAGAGAGAGAGAGAGAGAGAGAGAGAGAGAGAGAGAGACAGACAGACAGACAGACAGACAGACAGACAGACAGACAGAGACAGAGAGAGAGACAGACAGAGAGAGACAGACAGACAGACAGGCAGAGAGAATGCGAATGTGTGTGTGTGTGTGTGTGTGTGTGTGTGTGTGTGTGTGTGTGTGTGTGTGTGTGTGTGTGTACATGGGAAATGCAGTGCCATTGAAAACAAACACTTGCTTCATTTAAATATTAACAGTTATACAACATAAGAGGCACTAGAAAAGATGAAAATAAATGTTGCTCTTGCTGATGGAAAAAGAGCAGGGGGAGAGGGTCGATGTTGCTTGCACTTGCAGATAATTATGCACTAACATCCAGCTGTTTTTCTGGGTGTACTGTAACCCTGTAATGTTTAAGCAGAAATGTTTGTGGATCACGTTATGCTTCTGCTTTTAGATCAGTTTGAGTATTTGCAACATTACCTGGATCATTGCGGCATCCTCTTGATCACATCACATTTGAGACTTTGACCTATATAGACTCCATGGGCAGACGCTGAAGTTATTACAAGGGCATTCTGAAAAATGACAATACAAATGCAGAGATGTAGAACTTTACATTACACTTACAGAAGCAACAACCAGAGAGCTGATTTATACAGGTAGAGAGAAAGAGAAGAAGAAGTAAAAGAAAAAAGAGAGCATAGAAAGAGAGAGGGGGTGGGGGATGGGGCAAAGGGAGTGTGTAATGTGACGTGAGGAAGGGGAAGAGCAATGGAAAATGAAACTCTCAGTACTTTTAATTTATATTAACAGTTATGGAACTATTTGAGCACTCCCCATAACCACAAACAAGGTACAGACGGCAACATACTGTACAATTTTATGTTGCACGGAAGGGTGGGGGGAGTTGGACTGGAGAGTGTTGTTATGGGTTTAGGGTGGTGCTGGGGCGGAGTGTGTATGTAACTTGATAATAATAAGCATGATCAGTTAGAGCTAACAACTATCTTGATCTTCACAGACATAAATTGCACAATGATTTCACCAGCATGTACCTTTATTTTTGCCCTTGAGTTAGGTGGAAGACAATGTTGAGTGGTGAACGCAAGTTGTATTGATCACTGGGTCATCCTGCGGTCCGGGCCATTGATCTGCACATTGCACCAGCACAAACAAACACAATGTTATGATCTCAATCAGCCTGCATGGTCAATCATGAATCTAAGAACACAAACACTGTCCAGATCTAATTGAAAACGAGATTATCATTACTTGGGAAATTCAATGAAAATCTAGCAGTCAACGAAGCAGATAGATCTGTCCTTGCGATTGTTGTTGCAAGCAGATAAATGTGTGAACTTCCTTATCTCAACGTTATCATTCAACATATTGATATTTGCCTGATGGATGTTGTGCCGATGAGATAAACAAACAATCAAAATCAAAGTCATAAACTTTTGAAGAAAAAAATTAAACAAATTGAGCAGAAAGAATCTAGCTTACTGCTGTGCTGATTTCGACAAAATCAATGCGTTTACATGCCGAAGTAATTCCTGATTTTATTCATATCATACTAGATGATCCTAATGCACAACAATACGAAAACGAGCTCAGCGAAATGAGTAACACTGCCTCACCTGCACTAACACAGCTGCAGAAGCGAAGGTCGTCTAAGACTGGAAATTTCGAAGTCGAACAGCGGCGTTTTTTCACTCTCAGCGGTTGTCTTGCTCGGAAAAGTGAAAAGCTTAACTTGAAATCGAACGGAAGTCACCATTCTACCTTTTCGTTCAAGCGTTGTTTTTATAAAATCTCAGAAAATGTAATTTTGACTTGGGTGATTTCGTCCGCCATTGAGATTCATGCAGTTTTTCAATAATTTGTCTTCCTCCTTGGCAGAAGAGTCAAAGGTTCGGCCCGATCTTCAAGGTTTCCAAGACATGACTTGCAAACCCCGAACCTAGTTCGCCGAACCCCCCAAACCTAGTTCGAAAACTCAGGTTCGTCTGGTTAAGAACCAAGACAAGTTCGCCGAACCAGTCTTGAGGTTCGCCGAACCCCACGAACCTAGTTCGCGAACCAAAGGTTCGTCTGGTTAAGAACAGCCTTAACGAACAGGACTGTGTAGAGAAACGGCTCACTAACGAACAGGACTGTGTAGAGAAACGGCTCACTAACGAGCAGGACTGTGTGGAGGAACGGCTCACTAACGAACAGGACTGTGTGGAGAAACGGCTCACTAACGAACAGGACTGTGTAGAGAAACAGCTCACTAACGAACAGGACTGTGTAGAGAAACGGCTCACTAACGAACAGGACTGTGTGGAGAAACGGCTCACTAACGAACAGGACTGTGTAGAGAAACAGCTCACTAACGAACAGGACTGTGTAGAGAAACGGCTCACTAACGAACAGGACTGTGTGGAGAAACGGCTCACTAACGAACAGGACTGTGTAGAGAAACAGCTCACTAACGAACAGGACTGTGTAGAGAAACAGCTCACTAACGAACAGGACTGTGTGGAGAAACGGCTCACTAACGAACAGGGCTGTGTAGAGAAACGGCTCACTAAAGAACATGACTGTGTAGAGAAACGGCTCACTAACGAACAGGACTGTGTGGAGAAACGGCTCACTAACGAACAGGACTGTGTGGAGAAACGGCTCACTAACGAACAGGACTGTGTGGAGAAACGGCTCACTAACGAACAGGACTGTGTAGAGAAACGGCTCACTAACGAACAGGACTGTGTAGAGAAACGGCTCACTAACGAACAGGACTGTGTGGAGAAACGGCTCACTAACGAACAGGACAGTGTGGAGAAACGGGTCACTAAAGAACAGGACTGTGTGGAGAAACGGGTCACTAACGAACAGGACTGTGTAGAGAAACAGCTCACTAACGAACAGGACTGTGTAGAGAAACAGCTCACTAACGAACAGGACTGTGTAGAGAAACAGCTCACTAACGAACAGGACTGTGTAGAGAAACGGCTCACTAAAGAACAGGACTGTGAAGAGAAACGGCTCACTAACGAACAGGACTGTGTGGAGAAACGGCTCACTAACGAACAGGACTGTGTGGAGAAACGGCTCACTAAAGAACAGGACTGTGTGGAGAAACGGCTCACTAAAGAACAGGACTGTGTGGAGAAACGGCTCACTAACGAACAGGACGGTGTGGAGAAACGGCTCACTAACGAACAGGACTGTGTAGAGAAACGGCTCACTAACGAACAGGACTGTGTAGAGAAACAGCTTACTAACGAACAGGACTGTGTAGAGAAACGGCTCACTAACGAACAGGACTGTGTGGAGAAACAGCTCACTAACGAACAGGACTGTGTGGAGAAACGGCTCACTAACGAACAGGACTGTGTAGAGAAACGGCTCACTAACGAACAGGACTGTGTAGAGAAACGGCTCACTAACGAACAGGACTGTGTAGAGAAACGGCTCTCTAACGAACAGGACTGTGTGGAGAAACAGCTCTCTAACGAACAGGACTGTGTGGAGAAACGGCTCACTAAAGAACAGGACTGTGAAGAGAAACGGCTCACTAAAGAACAGGACTGTGTAGAGAAACGGCTCACTAACGAACAGGACTGTGTGGAGAAACGGCTCACTAACGAACAGGACTGTGTAGAGAAACAGCTCACTAAAGAACAGGACTGTGTGGAGAAACGGCTCACTAACGAACAGGACTGTGTGGAGAAACGGCTCACTAACGAACAGGACTGTGTAGAGAAACGGCTCACTAAAGAACAGGACTGTGTGGAGAAACGGCTCACTAAAGAACAGGACTGTGTGGAGAAACGGCTCACTAACGAACAGGACTGTGTAGAGAAACGGCTCACTAACGAACAGGACTATGTAGAGAAACGGCTCACTAACGAACATGACTGTGTAGAGAAACGTCTCACTAACGAACAGGACTGTGTAGAGAAACGGCTCACTAACGAACAGGACTGTGTAGAGAAACGGCTCACTAACGAACAGGACTGTGTAGAGAAACGGGTCACTAACGAACAGGACTGTGTGGAGAAACGGCTCACTAACGAACAGGACTGTGTGGAGAAACGGCTCACTAAAGAACAGGACTGTGTAGAGAAACGGCTCACTAACGAACAGGACGGTGTGGAGAAACGGCTCACTAACGAACAGGACTGTGTGGAGAAACGGCTCACTAACGAACAGGACGGTGTGGAGAAACGGCTCACTAACGAACAGGACTGTGTAGAGAAACGGCTCACTAACGAACAGGACTGTGTAGAGAAACGTCTCACTAACGAACAGGACTGTGTGGAGAAACGGCTCACTAACGAACAGGACTGTGTAGAGAAACGGCTCACTAACGAACAGGACTGTGTGGAGAAACGGCTCACTAACGAACAGGACGGTGTAGAGAAACGGCTCACTAAAGAACAGGACTGTGTGGAGAAACGGCTCACTAAAGAACAGGGCTGTGTGGAGAAACGGCTCACTAACGTACAGGACGGTGTAGAGAAACGGCTCACTAAAGAACAGGACTGTGTGGAGAAACGGCTCACTAACGAACAGGACTGTGTAGAGAAACGGCTCACTAACGAACAGGACTGTGTGGAGAAGCGGCTCACTAACGAACAGGACTGTGTAGAGAAACGGCTCACTAACGAACAGGACTGTGTAGAGAAACGGCTCACTAACGAACAGGACTGTGTAGAGAAACGGCTCACTAACGAACAGGACGGTGTGGAGAAACGGCTCACTAACGAACAGGACTGTGTGGAGAAACGGCTTACTAACGAACAGGACTGTGTGGAGAAACGGCTCACTAACGAACAGGACTGTGTAGAGAAACGGCTCACTAACGAACAGGACTGTGTAGAGAAACGGCTCACTAACGAACAGGACGGTGTGGAGAAACGGCTCACTAACGAACAGGACTGTGTAGAGAAACGGCTCACTAACGAACAGGACTGTGTAGAGAAACGGCTCACTAACGAACAGGACGGTGTGGAGAAACGGCTCACTAACGAACAGGACTGTGTGGAGAAACGGCTCACTAACGAACAGGACTGTGTAGAGAAACGGCTCACTAACCAACAGGACTGTGTAGAGAAACAGCTCACTAACGACCAGGACTGTGTGGAGAAACGGCTTACTAACGAACAGGACTGTGTAGAGAAACGGCTCACTAACGAACAGGACTGTGTAGAGAAACGGCTCACTAACGAACAGGACTGTGTAGAGAAACGGCTCACTAACTAACAGGACTGTGTAGAGAAACGGCTCACTAACGAACAGGACTGTGTAGAGAAACGGCTCAGTAACGAACAGGACTGTGTAGAGAAACGGCTCACTAACGAACAGGACTGTGTGGAGAAACGGCTAACTAACGAACAGGACTGTGTAGAGAAACGGCTCACTAACGAACAGGACTGTGTAGAGAAACGGCTCACTAACGAACAGGACGGTGTAGAGAAACGTCTCACTAACAGACAGGACTGTGTAGAGAAACGGCTCACTAACGAACAGGACTGTGTAGAGAAACGGCTCACTAACGAACAGGACTGTGTGGAGAAACAGCTCACTAACAGACAGGACTGTGTGGAGAAACGGCTCACTAACGAACAGGACTGTGTGGAGAAACGGCTCACTAACGAACAGGACTGTGTAGAGAAACGGCTCACTAACGAACAGGACTGTGTAGAGAAACGGCTCACTAACGAACAGGACTGTGTAGAGAAACGGCTCACTAACGAACAGGACTGTGTGGAGAAACGGCTCACTAACGAACAGGACTGTGTAGAGAAACGGCTCACTAACGAACAGGACTGTGTAGAGAAACGGCTCACTAAAGAACAGGACTGTGTGGAGAAACGGGTCACTAACGAACAGGACTGTGTGGAGAAACGGCTCACTAACGAACAGGACTGTGTAGAGAAACGGCTCACTAAAGAACAGGACTGTGA
>NC_090260.1:40351788-40384288 GCF_037325665.1 Littorina saxatilis | reverse complement strand
GCTCTGTACTTACCGCACAGCTCATCATTAATTTGATAACATTTGTTTATCTATCCTTAGCTATGATCTTCAAGATACTCATAATGACCCTCGCTAACTCTCGGTCAGCAGCACCCAGCTCTCATAACGGGTTCCTCTAAGAGCAGTTTCTTGACATGTGACGTCGCATGGGTCCAGGTCAGGTGAACATGTAGAATGGGACAGGGAAGGGATACACTAAGCTGCTAGAAATGCGGTTGCTGTGGAAGCTGTGTGAGACGAGGCATTACCATGGTGCAGCATAAACCCAAGAGTATCCGTCGTTGGACCTAACTGGCTTCCAGCTTTAAACACCACAGACAGGCAATGAGCACGTACCATTCTAATGTAACCTTGCGCTGCTCCGCGAGTGGATGTTTGGCGACATGTCCTGCTTTTTTTATTTATTTATTTTTTTTTTTTTTGATTTTTTTTTGGGGGGGAGTTTAAGGCGATTGAGAATAAGGCCAACCTCTTCATGCCAGTACTCCGAGTTCTTTAAGGCCAGACACGGGGATAAAACTTGATCAAAACCGTGATTTGTTGTGTTTTGGGATTTTGATGAATAATGAATCTGACATATGTTTGCAGTCACGCTATGAAGTTATATTTGTGTAATAACGAACGGAAAGCTCTTTTTCTCTACCAAAATATATGGTCACTGAAGCTTCTGTCGACTGATTGACGTCATTGTATCTAAAACTCGAGGCCATGGCACGCAGCGGATGGAACTGACAGTCTCTGCTAATCAAAAACGTACATATTTATTGGTATACGAACGTTTCTGTTGTAATAAGCGAGTGATGTATAAAGGTAATTCTTCTTCTTCTTCTTCGTTCATGGGCTGAAACTCCCACGTTCACTCATGTTTTTGCACGAGTGGGATTTTACGTGTATAACCGTTTTTACACCGCCATTTACGCCGTCATACCATAACGGTCTGTGAGTCGATATTAGACTCGTTAAGTGTACAGTGTGAGTGTTAGTGTTCGTGGTTATCGGTACTTTTTTATGTGGTGACGTCAGCGTTTTGTGTGCAGTTCAAAGGTTAGGGGTCAAAGTTTATGTTTGCTCCCTTTGATCAGCTAACGAGCGGTGGTTAAATCGACAGAATTAACGAGCCCTGAATGTTGTGTGAAAACTCAGCGAACGCGTGTTTATTCATACATTTCTTTATAACTAGTATGTTACTGAACAACTTAATGCTACAAATGTCAGTTTCATGTGTGATTTATTCCAGGTTTGATGCACTAAATTCTCAGCCAAAGAAATGAATCGGAATGAGTGAATCTGCAGGCAGAGAAAGATGCACGCAAACACTTCCCTTCCAGCGCATTCACTTTCTGAAAATTCTGTACAAGTCGAACGTTCCGCATGCGCCTATTCAACACTTGAGTGGTTAAAATGTATCACACAAACATTAAGATGTATCAATACAAACAGCATTACAATAATCGTTTCTTTTGTTCTTGTTTTTGGCTGAGTCGTCTGCTCCGTGTATGACTTTTCTTCTTTTTCCAACTGAAGAGTCCAGACATGGGACGCTACTCTTTCAAATTATTGCAACAGTTGTCTTCCCTCCCATCACGTTAACGAACGTGAAACTAAACGCACGAGCCAAGATCGCCATTGTCGGTTTCGTTATGGTAAGCGGAATGCGTAATGATACACAGATTTTCCTTAAGTTAACCACTACTACTACCACTAAAACTGTACACTTAATCTCTCTATTGTCAGTAAAAACAAAATGGTGTACGGAACACATTTACACGGTAGGATTGAACACATCTGAAGACTGAGCTTGCTGTGACATTAGTCCTAACATGTATCAACCATTTCCATAAACGGGCCTGCCTTGCATAAGTTAGCGAAAGAAAAGCTTCTTGGTGGACGTGGAGCTGGACGGCTGACAGAAGACAAGTGCAATATTCATCAGAACTTCCGCTGCTGAGCTGTCCAGGACAACATCGCTGAAATGGCAATTAAGTTAAATAGCCTAGAGCTGAAACTCAATGTCCACAGATGCAGAACACCATCGTCGTTATTGTTCGACTGAGGAGCGAGAATAGTTAAGTGCTTTAACAGGGCGGCCGTCGCCCTTATAGAAGTGACTCCGAACCACAGATGTCCCATCTCAAACATTCTTGTAAACAACTGTGGTTAACAAGCTCATCTCCCTCTACTGACCTGTACCTACGTCTGACTAGCTGCCCTAACGATGGTTCACAGAAGAATAAGAACTTTTAGAAATGCCTCGATTCGATCATCTGACTGCGTTGTCCGAAGACAACTTGTGCGCTTCGAGAGCAGGACCATGTGGCCGGGGCAGTGTCGTTCTTCCGTGAAGGAGTAATTGTGACCCTCCACCACGGAATGAGTCGCATGTCACCTTTGCATGATTTTCATATTTTTACATTTTCATAAAGAATTGTTTATGCTCTATCCAGTGGTGAAAACCGTTTTAGAAAAGAGCAAAAACTGTTTGAGTTATAAGCCTGTGACTAAGGTGACCCACACACTGTTACCAGACACTCTCCGGACTTATATTAAGCCCAGCGCAGAACCGCGCAAGGTGACATGCGACTCATTTCGTGATGGAGGGTCACAATTACTTACATTGTTACTATGATGAACAGCACGTACAGGGACATCCCACCAAAACTTCTGACGAAATAGGAAAGCACAATCAACGGGGTGCGGGGAGTCAGGAAACTCCACAAAGCCACTGAGATGCAAGAAAGAGTACGTTGCCCCACATTGCAAAGTGATCGCAAAGAGATATAGGACACGGAAATATTCACACGATGCTGAAGCACACTGAAGACAGCTACATTGTGTCTATGGAGAGACACTGTTGTTACCTCGGTAAAAACGTACATTTACTGCCGAGTACTGACCGGGCAACTAAACGTGGCACTGTAATAGATTTTGGAGTTCTATCATTACAAGGAAACGTTATGCACTGAACTGCTAACAAAAACACACACAACAAAAGTTCCTAGCATTAATTTCAATAAAGGTAGGTGACATTGCAGCAAGAACATGCTGGCATTGTTTTCAGTTATTATATATTTATAGTACGTCTTGATATTCGATGAAATGCATGTTTAATTCTATTTGCTCTGTTTTGAACACAAAAATGCAATCAGAAGTTTTCTACACCATGTATTAACGCAGTTTTGGGCGTCTAAACATGTCATATTTGGACGGTTTCCATGGCAACGACACATCTGATTTTGCTATCAGTCATATTTCTCTGATCAGGAAGTCATACCCAAGATATTCTGACACAAAAAAGATCCCTTTAGACCCCTGTTCTCCCCTTAACATACGTTATTTGCGTGTGTTGTTTTACCAAAATGTGGCATTTGACACGGATTGAGACATTCATTGTTCTCCGAGACCGCGATATCAGTCTAGTTGAACAATGACTGTCGAGATTTGTGTCAAGTGTCATATTTTGGTCAAAAATGCAAAACACATTTATGTATCGATCCTTTTTAGTCAGCACACGCACAAAGAAAGCCTGTTTACTCCTCACACTTACACTTGAATATGCATACATAGTGCAACTTCTAACATTTATTTAACTCCTTAAAGACCCACTCCGCCTCCCGTAAACCATCAGATTCTGACCACGGTCACTGTCAGGCTTATACACACAGTACAATCACCCTTTCCTTTAAACACTTGCCGCTAGACAGCTGCCCAGGTGTCCCCTATGAAGAGCGAGCATTTTCAAAGAATGTATTTGTGCGTTGACCTACGGGTAGAAATCGGACACCTCGTTATGGCGCTAGGCCGAACTTTTAAAATCTAAATGATAAATTGTCAGCTTAATTGTTAGACAAACATTGTTAAAACACAAAATAATTATTTTATCATCAAAACAAAGTCAGTACAGTTCGAAGTTTTAAACGATTGAAAGTAGGGAGCCCGGATGTGTGTCAAGCAAAGTCGATGAATGAGTCGACTGGTGTGTGCAACTTGCAGCTCTTTTGAATTGATGATGGGGACGTGGGTTACTGAAACCGATACAACTTTACCTTTTTCAAAATGCTGGTCGACTAAGATTTCAACCATTTTTTGTTACTGTTTGTTGTTGTGCCTGTGTAGATTGAGTATTGCGCGCATACACACGTTGTTCTGTATCCAAGAGTTGTTTTTCCTTGGTTTGTGTTGGGTGACTTCCCTTCCCCCTTTTTGGTTTGGCAGCCGCCATTTGTACTGGTCAGCCAGCACCAGGTCCCGCTTGATTCTGAAACATCTTTAGTTTAATGTACGCTCACATGTTGTAAGTACAGTCATTTTATTTCTAAAGGTTTCTTTGAGGTATTTGTTCGATAATTTGTTTGTGTGAGGTGGAGTGGAATGCGTGTCGTTGGTTTTATTTTTGGGGTTCATCGGCACAACGTGCTCTTGCTTTTGTTCAATTTCATTTTACGTGCTCCGATATTTGGATGCTTAGTGGGGCGGTAACGGTGGATTTGAATTACATATCTTTACCCAACTCACAAATAGCAATTAACTCTAGTTCAGTGCTGGTTACGCTGTACGCGTCCCCTTGGTAACAAGGGAGACCACTCTAAAAAAGAAAGTGATCAATCCCATAAGGCCAGACTATTGCTAGTCTGACTTCCGTATGCGTGCGCATATGCCGCCATATTATCATTCCAAAACTCAGCGTCAACAAGACTGGTCGCTGTTCATGTACGCTCCGGCTGTTTTCAGCCTTGTTGCTTTGTCTACGGACTTTGGCTTCGCCCCTTGGTCTGCCGCCGAGCTTTATCTTCACCTTTGCTGTTATTTGGTGAGATCTTTCCTGTTTTATGTGAACTTTGGCGACATTTTGTCGCGTTTGTGCGAACTTGTACGATTTTTTCTGTTCAGAAAATTTTTGTGAGTTCGTGTTTACCATGGCGGAGAACGCCAAGAATAAACCTAGCTTGAGACAGCTACTGCTGCAGCGTCTCCTTCTGGGGAATCTTCTTATTCTAGGAAATCTTCTTCTTCTAGGCGGGGAAAGAGTGCCGGACAGTCCGCCATTCCTCTTTCGGAGCCGGTTATTGATAAATGTGCAGATGTGGCTGTTGACAAGCCGTCGACCGCCATTTTGTCTGTGAGAAAAGACAGGGTCACGCGCAGTGACAAAGACGTTTCAGTTAAGAATGTTGATAAGGATGTTGTTGTGTCGGGGGCTCCTGGTGGTTAAGGGGTTATGCCCTCCGACATTGCGTCGCTGTTACTTACACTTAGTTCGCAGGTATCATCTTTGGCGGCCGATTTATCGGCAACGAAAGCGGAGTTTCGCTCACTTCCGACGGGCGTGTTTGATGTTACGTCTTTGGGGAGAATCATGTCTTCGCCTTCACCTTCCGGTTCCGCTTCTACTTCAGGAGCTTCGCGGTTGGCGGCCACTTCCGTTGTTCGAGCGGATGTGCACGCGCCGCAGCATGGCTCTGGCCGTCTCGTTTCCTTGCTACAGGAGCCTGCGGTTTTGAAAGGTACGTCCGGTGATAGTGGCTTGAAAACACAGGAGAGAGTAAACCATGTACATGGCGAAAGTTCCGAAACCATTGCTGACCAAACGCATTGTACGCGGTCAGCGGAGGCTAGGAGCCCTGTGATTTGTAGGGATTCGGCATATACCTCTGTCGCAGTGTCGGGTATGTCGTCTCCTCTTCCGCCCCGGGGGCAGGAAGTCAAGGGTGACTTTGGGATTGACCTTGCCAGTCTTTCCGGCGAGCAACTTCCTGACTGCGATGGCGAGCAGGAAGTCGATATGGACGAGGGTAGTTTCACGGCGGTGGATGAAACCCAGCTTACGTTGCCTTCTAAGCTTCCGCAGAGATAGCGTTCAAGTACTTCCCGGAAGGGGTGGTTCGAAGTAAGGAGAGACTTCCGCCACCAGCTTCCGCGTTTGATGATTTCCGGTCTTCCAAGAATCAGAAGGTTCAGTTCCGGTTCCGGGAATCATCATCTGTCGCCTACGTCATGGCGAACGTGTTCAAAGAGAAGAACAATCGTGCGGTGCCTTTGTTGACTCAACGGGGCGATGCACCGGATGACGTCATTCCTTGGCTGGCTAAGGAAGGGGAGCGAGCTGTTTCTGTTGTTCAGAAGTTGAAGCTTACTCCTAGACCTGTCAGTCTGATTGAGCACTTTGCGTTGCCCACGTCGGTTCTCCCTATTTCGCCGGAACTGGCGTCCTTGCGGGAAGACGGTTACAATGCTAGCAAGACTATCCCGTACACCGAAGCGTCCATGTTGTCTTTGGAGGATGCAGGGAGGTCCCTGTTGGAGCTGACTTCTGTTTCTGAAACCTTGCAGCGGTCACTGTCGAGATCTGTCGCAACTTCCTTAGATCCGTTCGAATTTAGGTTCGATGCTTCGGCACTGGACGTGTCTACCCTTTTGGCCACTCTGGCTAAGGTGACCAGGGAGCAGTTGACTATCTCAGCTAACCTCTACGCGCATGCCGTGCATTCTATGAGGTCAGCTTTTCTGGCGGGCTCCAGGATACGTGACAAAGCCACGATCGAGTCTCTGAAGGTCTCACCTTTTGCTGAAGGTGCTTTGTTGGGCCAGGCCTCTCTGGAGGCACTCCAGAGGGAAACTTCTGATGCGAGGGATCTCGCCATAGCACGGATGGCTTTTCAGGGCTTGCCTAAGGCTCAGAACAAGCCGCATCCTCAGACACAGACGCAGTCATCTGCCAAGCCACAGACTTCTTCGTCTGGTGGTGGAAAGGCGCAGAAGCAGTCTTTCTCATCTGCGGGTAGGGGTCGTGGTGCCCCGTACCCTAAGAAGGGACAGTCGTTTGGCAGTTCTAGGGGGTCGGGGCGCAAGCCTCACCCCCAAATACAGAATACAGAATACAGTATTTATTGAGCCAAGTGACATTAAAAAAACATTTAAAGCACAAGGAATTTAGCGTAGTGTTGGTAAAATCACGCACACACACACACCCACACACACACTGACACACACACACACACGCCCACACATTCACTGACATACACACCAACACACACACGCACACACTACAGCAGTCACGATCACACCATCACACGCAGGGCAGACATGAGGTAAAACAAATGACAATCATCTATTAAAAGAAAAAGTACAAAGAGTGGTCTAAGATGCTGGTGGAAGGGTCTACACAGAATACAATTTTATAATCTAATGCATAGTTAGAACTAGCCCATCCCCTCCACCCACCCACTCATGAATGACTAAGATAATGCAGCTAAAAATATAGAAAAAATATAGAAAGATGCCCCCCCAAACACGTCATCCCGGTAGCCCCCGCACTGGTTGTAGCGGGCGGCCCGTCCAGGGCCCTCACTTCCTGGCTGCAGCTGGTGGACAGCAAGTGGGTTACTGGGATAGTTCGTTCGGGGTTCAGACTTCTCTGGTCATGGGAAAAGGCACCTATGACCAGGATAATGCCTCCTTGCAAACCTCCAAGAGATCCGGAGGCGAGAGCCGCAGTTCAGGGGGAAGTGGCTGCCCTCCTTTTGAAGGGGGCGATAGAGGAAGTCACGGACCTGCGGTCCCCGGGGTTTTACGGAAGACTCTTTGTAGTTCCGAAAGCCTCGGGGGCTTGGAGACCGGTTTTAGATCTGTCGACACTGAACAAGTTTCTCAGAACAGTGAAGTTTACTATGGAAACGCCGACCTCTGTACGAGAGGCGCTTCGTCCAGGCGATTGGGCAACCTCAGTGGACTTGACAGACGCGTACTTTCATGTCATGATTCATGCCTCGGACAGGAAGTGGCTGCCATTCCGCTGGGGAGAAAAGGCCTATCAATTCAGGGCTCTCCCGTTTGGCCTCTCTCTCGCCCCATGGATTTTCACCATAGTGGTACGCCAACTTTGCACTCTGTTGAGGAAAGAGGGCATTCGACTTCGTGCCTACTTGGACGATTGGCTAATCCTCCATCAGGACAGGGATCTCTGTCACATTCACACCTTGAGGGTGCTCAGTCAGGCCGCTCAGCTCGGGTTTTCAGTAAACTTGGGCAAGTCAGAGTTGGTTCCATCCCAGAAGTTCACGTACTTAGGAATGGAGTTCGACACGCTCAGTTGGTCAGTACGCCCGTCTCAAAAGAGGGTGACCAAATTACAAGACTTGCTCCGTGCGCTTCACGGAGAGAATCTGGCCAATGTACGGGTTCTGACATCGGTACTTGGCCAGATGGAGTCAATGGCGACTCTAATCCCACTGGGCAGGGTGCACAAGAGGCCGTTTCAGGCAGCCCTTCAGTCTCGGTGGGATCAGTCAACCCAGGGATGGGACAGTCATATTTCTCTGGAGACCTGGTTTCTAGCTACTACTCAGGTCTGGCTGCTCCCGTGGGTTTCGCAGGGAGTCCCGATTGTTTGCCCGGCGCCGGAGAACGAGCTCTTTACAGACGCTTCTCTGACGGGGTGGGGGGCTCACCTGGGGGAACATGTGGCGTCAGGGGTGTGGGATCTGTCTCAACCCTCCCGCCATATCAACGCTCTGGAGTTGGAGGCCGTGTTTTTGGCCCTCCAAGCTTTCCTGCCGTTCTTAGAGAACAGCCACGTCAGGCTGCACACAGACAACACGACTGTGGCGGCTTATGTGAACAGGCAGGGCGGAACGCGGTCCCGCAGTCTTTCAGACAGTGCGTGTCACATTCTGACTTGGTGCGTTTCGCACCGCATACTGCTGTCAGCCATCTACCTGAGGGGCACGTTGAACGTCCTTGCAGATGCCCTCAGCAGGGGAGACAAAGTGGTTCATTCAGAGTGGACCCTGTCTCATCAGTCCCTGCTTCGCCTTTGGATGCAGATAGAGAAGCCTCTGATCGACTTGTTTGCAACTCGGTTTTCAGCGAGGCTTCCTAGATCCTCTGTTTGTATCCCCCTTCCAAGATCCTCTAGCGTGGGGCGTGAACGCCCTGGAACTGGACTGGTCGAGTCTGACAGCTTACGCCTTTCCTCCGTTTTGTCTGTTGGGCAAAGTTCTAAGGAAGGTCGACTTGGAGAGACCAGCGCTGGTGTTGGTTGCCTCATTTTGGCCAAGCCAGCACTGGTTCCTGGACTTGCTGCGACTTGCGGTTCGACCGCCTATCCCCCTCGCAGTAAGAAAGGGAGAACTCATACAACCCCGGTCAGGCATCCCTCACGAGAACCCTCAGGCCTTAAACTTTCACGGTTGGATTCTGTCAGAAGTTCTTTGCGTAAGGCAGGGGCCTCTTCTGCCACTTTGAATCTTGTGAAACATTCTCATAGGGAGTCGACCAGGTCAGTCTACTCCTCTCACTGGGCTTCCTGGGTTAAATGGTGCGATCTCAACAAGGTTAAGTCCTTGGCACCAAGATCGATGCAGGTAGCTAACCACTTAGCATGGTTAGCAGAACAGGGTGGATCTGCGTCTTCCCTGCGCGTTAGGAGGTCCGCAATTGCCTCAACGCTACGGCAACTAGGTCACAAAATCACTCTGGATGGCGTTATTTCTAGTGTAATTAAGGGTGCCTCCCTTAAGGCCGCTCGCGCTAAGTCTCCGCTCCCTGCCTGGGATTTGTTACTTGTTTTGCGGTATTTGGCTTCCAACGTCTTTGAACCCATTCGGTCGGCCAGTTTGGCTAATTTGACACGCAAAGCGGTTTTTCTAATTTTGCTCGCTACGTCTCGTAGAGGAAGTGAGGTTCATGCCTTATCCGGTTTAGCTAAAGATATCTCAACCGAAAAGGACGGTTCTATATCTCTCAAATTCAGGCCAGAATTTTTAGCTAAAAATCAGAAACCGGGCCAAATTTCTCCTGTTATTAACATTCCTGCCTTGAGCAACATTCTTACTCCTGGAGACCCGGACATTGCTAACTGTCCAGTTAGAGCGCTCAGCAGTTATCTGTCTCGAACTCAGTTCATTCGTTCAGAAACTTAAAGTCAAAAACTACTTTTCATTTCGCTTAATTCAGCGAGAGGCAAAGACATTGCAAAAGTGACTTTAACCAAATGGGTCTCCACATTGATCAGGCAAGCTTATGCCTGGTGGAATACTCAGTCCGGAGAAGTTAGGGCGGTTCTTCCCCTGACTTCAGCAAGAGCTCATGAGGCAAGGGCATGGGCCTCCTCTGTGGCAGTGCTTCGATCAGGCCGTCTGGCCGAAGTTTTGGAGGCAGCTTATTGGAGGTCTGAGGATGTCTTTATGAACTACTACCTCAGAGACATCTCTTCCTTGAGACAAGACGGCAGTTCTGCGCTACCTGCTATGGTAGCCGCAGGACAAGCCCTTCTTCATTGATTTACGGTAAGTACCCGCCACCTATTGTAGCAATCTGCTATTTGTGAGTTGGGTAAAGATATGTAATTCAAATCCAAAATTTTATAAATAAATTTTCATTTAATTAATATACTTACCCAACTCACAACGTTTATTCCCTCCCACCTCTCCGCTGTGGTTGGTACTGGGGTCTAAAAAAGAGTGAGTTGGGCTTCGTTTGGAATGACAAATATGGCGGCGTATGCGCGCGCATACGGAAGTCAGACTAGCAATAGTCTGGCCTTATGGGATTGATCACTTTCTTTTTTAGAGTGGTCTCCCCTTGTTCCCAAGGGGACGCGTACAGCGTAACCAGCACTGAACTAGAGTTAATTGCTATTTGTGAGTTGGGTAAGTATATTAATTAAATGAAAATGTATTTATAAAATTTTGAAGATTGTTTTAGTGGTGTGTGTGTGGTTCCGTGGTACGGACTCGTTTGCCAAGTAGTGTTTTGGTCTTATGTTATTATTGTTGTTGTTTTTCAGTTTTTCACCGCAATGACGCTTGACGGAAGAAGCAATACTCAAGTCAATTAAAATGGTGACACTATCTGCGCACAGTTTGTTGTTAAGTTTCTGAACGAACGTGGAGGCAGAACAGTGAAAACAACATACACAGCTACATACTGAGGATGTTGAAGAATTTTCTGCAGTTGCCCCAACTGTAAGCGGACATCATGTCAGAGGATCATCTGTCAAACAGAAGCCGCACCTCGGCCACAAGCAGCTTTGCAGCGCGTAAGCGTGCCAAGGCAGAGGCCGCACGTGCACGACTCCAATTCGCACGCATAGAATTTGACATTATGAGAGAAAGAGCAAAGAATGAACGCATTAAAAGCGAATGCGACGCACACTTGAAGCTCCTCGAAGAAGAGAAAGAAGCAGCAGCTGCTGAAGCAGAAGCAAACGCTTTAGAAGATGAGAATAGCATTGGCAATCTATCGCATGCAAGAAGTATCTCTCCTACTTTTAAACTGCCTGCTGAGAATGCTGAGGAGAAAACAAGAAAGTATGTGGCTAGCCTCTACAGCCAGCACAACACTGAAGTTGATGTGTCTGATCATCAGAATGCAGCAGCAGGGACTGGCGCGCAGTTTGACTTTGCCAAGTTCCTACTGAAGAAGGACCTACTTCTCTCCAGGTTGACAGTCTTCAATGAACAGCCTGAGTCCTTTGAAGTTTGGCGCAATAGTTTTTCCAGTGTCATGAAAGACTTGGATCTTACGCCACAAGAAGAACTGGACTTGCTGGTTAAAAACTTAGGACCTGAGTCAAGCAAGTACGCGTACAGCCTGCGTTCTTCAAATCCTGCGAATCCTCGGCGAGCGCTGGAACTCCTGTGGGAACGTCTGGATGACAGCTACGGTGCGCCGGAACAAGTGGAATCATGCTTGAAGACCAAACCAGAGCGTTTCCCTCAACTGACGTCACTGAACAGAGACAGTAGGAAACTCTAAGAACTTTGCGACATTCTTGATGAAATTCAGTGTGCCAAAGAGAATCCTAAGCTGTCATTGCTGTTTGCGCTGTATGATTCTTCAGCAGGGGTAAACTCTATTGTTTGCAAACTACCCCATGCCATCAGGCAGAAGTGGATCACACAGGCCCCCAACTACAAGCAGCAGCATGGAGTTCCTTTCCCTCCCTTCACTTTCCTTGTTGAGTTTCTGAGGAATGTGAGCAAAGTGTACAATGACCCAGCTTTGCTGCTGAGCCTGACAAAAGAGGTCACGATCAACAGGAACAAACACGTCACAATGTTTTCAATCGAAAGTCGACCATTGATGACAATGGAGATAGTGCTGATGAATCATCCGTCAAGTGCCCCATACACAAGACGCAACACTCTCTGACAGAGTGTAAAGCTTTCAGAGCCAAATCTTGGCAGGAGCGAAAGACTTTCCTCAAAGACAATAATATTTGTTACAAGTGTTTGTCGTCGAACACACACATAGCAAGCAAATGCTCAGCCGTCGTCAAGTGTGGCAAATGCGACAAAGGCCATTTGACAGCAATGCACCGTGAACCTGCGCGACCCCAAGTCCCTTCTTTGGAGTACGGCGGGGAGGGCCAAAGAGAGGAGGTCGTCAAGTCCAAGTGCACAGTGGCAGCAGGTCCTGTGGCAAGGTTATCTTAGTCCATGTGTTTCCAGAAGGCCAACCAGAGAGAAGCCAGGAAGTTTACGCAATCATCGATGACCAGAGCAATAGGTCACTGGCTGCCCCATCTTTGTTCAACCAGCAACAGGTATCATCACAAGAAGTCTTGTACACCTTGTCTTCGTGTGCAGGACAAAGCACCATCAGTGGGCGTCGTGCAGACAGATTGTGCGTCCAGTCCCATGACGGAAGAAAGACTATGAGGTTACCTCCCCTGCTTGAATGTGCAAACATCCCAAATGACAGAACAGAAATCCCCACACCAGAAGTAGCTCAGCATCACCCCCATCTCCGAAACATTGCCCACAACATCCCACAGTGGGAGTGACTTGCCAGAAGCGCATCATGTGACGGAACAAGTGACTGATCCCCCTATGTCTCCCTTCGTTCAGCGCCTGCCTCTTGGTTGGGTGATAGTCGGAGACGTCTGCTTGAATCGGATGCACAAACCATCATCACCTTCAGCTGTTCCTGTGAACAAAACCTCTGTCACATCTGACCGAGGGACCATCTTCGAGCCGTGCACAAACGACTTCAAGGTCACAGAGGCTGACTGCCTTGGTGATACGGTCTTCCAGAGAACCAAGGAGGATGACAAGATTCGACTGTCTGTCGAGGACAAGCGTTTCCTAGATTTGATGGATCAGCAGTTTCAGAAGAATGACAGTGGTCGATGGTCAACACCCCTGCCATTCAGATCATCAAGATCCATCCCCATGAACAACCGTTCACAAGCCGTCAGTCGTGCCCATGCCCTCGACATGTCTCCGAAGAAGGATCCAGTGAAGAAAGAACACTTCTTTAAGTTAAGATTCTAGATAGTGGATCTGCTGAAAAGGCACCCCCGCCTGATGACAACAAAGGTTGTTGGTATCTTCCACTCTTTGGTGTTTACCACCCCAAGAAGCCTGACAAAATTAGAGGCGTCTTCAACTCTTCAGCGACCTTTGAAGGCCTGTCTTTGAACAGCATGATGTTTTCGGGTCCGGACTTTAACAATTTTCTAGTCAACAGTATGCCCACCTGTGATTCAGAATAAGTTTTTTGGTTTGTGTTGTTATCCCTTTTTGTGGTAAAGTGTGTAAGAGATGAAAGTAATGGTCAGAGCTCCTTTTCCAAGTTGGTAGAATTCTTATTGTCTCCCTTTAAGTGTAACAGAATAGTTTCCCAAATGACAAGTTTTACAGGTTGTTTCCCTTTGTTTTTGTAGTGTCAGTGTAATGTTAGTAGTTGCTGTTTATTATTAGTATGGTTGAGTGATTGTTATGTCACATTGGTTTCAGTTTGACGGTGCAGTATGTTGGAACTACAGTTGATTAAACATCACTTCAACTACTCATCAGTTCTGCCAGGCTTTGTTTTGTGCGGCTGTGACATATATGTAACGTAGTGAAACAATGCTGAATACACATACATGAGTATATGTGTTAGTAAAGCTTTGAGTGTTTTTGTGTGGATATAATGAACACTGTTGCTTTGGACAAATGAAAATATAACTAAACGAAGTCTTCAATCACTGTGATGTTTCGTAATTTAACATTAAATACAGTGAAAGGTGTTTTTTGAAAGTATTGAGACTCATTGGGACTCTCACAAATTCCGGGAGAGAATTCCACAGGACGCTACCAGAATAGGCTAAGCTTGACTTGAAGAGATCTATCCTTGGAATTGGGACGTTAAACTTTCGGTTTGGTTTGACTTTAAAGTTTGCAACGAAAGTTCGTGGTGCACGGCCGGAGAGTAATTTGTGAAGGAGCACGCCATAATTTAATTTAAATGGGAGAATCTTAAGGTTTTTTTTATAATCATCAAATACAAGACTGGATTGTTTCAGTAAAATTATGTAAACTATACAATGGTTTTAAAATATTAGCACTGGCAGAGTCCCAGATGGTCGAACAATAATCTGTGATGGTTTGTGCATAGGCGTATAATAACCTTGAGTGCCGATCGAGAAAGTGTTTAATTCTGTTCAACTGATATATTTTCCTCGACATTGTTTTACATAACGACCGAACATGATGGACCCAAGACAAATTATTATCGATATTTACTCCCAAAACTGTATGATCTCCTACACCCTCTATTGCGTCGATACCAAGTAATATGGAATGAGGATTGTTTCGTATGTTGTGTCCCTTTTGCCTTGTAATTAGCATGTATTTGGTCTTTTTAGGGTGAAGACTCATGTTGTTATACTCCGTCCAATGAATGAGATCATCTACACTGTTCTGCAACGATGAATAAACTTTGTCTAATTTGTTATCAGTAGTGTGTAGGGTCGTATCGTCAGCAAAGAGTTCGCAGTCATCATTAATACTAAGAGGAAGATTATTAATATACAGGGAAAAGAGTAGTGGTCCAAGGACAGAACCCTGGGGAATCCGGTATAACACAGGTCTTTCGCTGGATACGGTTGAATTAACGCAGACAGACTGCTCTCGCCCGGCTAAGAAAGAGGAGAGCAGGCATAAGGTTTGGGGTGACATTCTATATTCAACTAATTTTCTTAATAGTGATTCATGATTAATAACGTCGAAAGCTTTAGCAGACCTGTTTACCCCTAAAACATTGCATGTGTATTTTCTGGGAGCAAAATGAGACAAATGTGTAGTTTTGTAATTGAATGTGTAGAATTTCTCGTCGACCTATCACAACAACAAGAACAATGATTGCTACTTTTTACCACATGACTGATTGACTGACGGAAAAATGGGAATTGCAGACAGTGCAATGAGCATGATGTTTTCCTTTCCGCGAAGACAAGGCATGGGTAGTCCTGATGATATTTTGGCAGAAAGACTTGGTTCGGCGCATTGCTCGTCTTTTTCTTTTTGGTCGGTGGCCTTTCGGAGTCATTTTCTTCACAGTTCTCATCTTCACTTTCGTGTGCTCTGCGTTCAGCCATTGTGTCGAAACGCCCGCATGGTTTGGCAGTAACGCTGTCAGTTGTGCCCGGCATTTGCTTGAAGAAGCCTATTCGGCATTAACAAGCTACAACGCAACGCCCATGGGCGCTTTACGCGCTGCACGCAGCAAACGACTGCTGGCCGAAAACATGGATTGGAAAATGGATTGGTGATATGCGTAGCCGAAACAATACCGTTTGCGTGCAGGGATGGGGCGGTGTGAGAGCACAACGGGACAAGGAACAGGTGTAAAGACGAAAAAAAAAAAAAAAAAAAAAAAATTTATTTTTATTTTTTTTATATTTTTTTAAATACCGTTTGCGTAGAAAACGACAGACTTGGGTAGTTGCGTAGTATATTATTCAAATTCGTAGTTTACTACGCTCAATGTGTCACTAGTGTAAACAGGTCTGCTTTAGCAAAATCGACGAATAGGACACCACAGAGTTGATTATTATTAATGCTACTAAGCCAACTTTCAAGAAGGTTTGTTAATGCTGTGTGGCATGAATGGTTTTGTCTAAAACCTGACTGGTTGGAATGTATAAGATCGTATTTCTTCAAATGAATGGTCAAGTGTGTAAATATGTGTTTTTCAAGTGGTTTTGATAAAACAGGAAGAATTGAGATTGGTCTGTAATTGGCGGGGCCAGAAGAACTACCTGATTTAAATAGCGGGATTACTTTCGCCTCCTTTAATATGTTGGGAAAGTAGGATTTGTCAAGGCACAAATTATAAACATATGTAAGGGATTCTGCAATAAAAGGGGCAGACAACTTCAGAATTTTCCCATCAAGATTATCCAAACCACGAGTACCTGTTTGTTTTAAGCACAACAGATAATGGAAGACTTCGCTAACAGATAGCAGAGGAATGTCTAAATTATGGGTAATATTTTTTTAATCACAAAACTGTTTCAACTTGTCCAGATTATTCTGTTTCGATCTATCAGTTATAATTATCTTGTCAACAATAGAAGTAAAATGAATGTTCAGATCATCAGCAGGTATATCAATAACGGAAGATTTTACTGTATCTTTACGAGATAATTGGTTGATCACCTTCCAGATGGCTTTTGAGTTTTGTTTTGAACTGGATGCAGCGAGCTCACGGTAATACTTTCTACGAGCTGCACGTTTCATGGACGTTACTTTGTTTCTCTGTTTTCTGTATTCTTCTTCTTTTCCCTTACGTTTAAGAAAATCGCGGTAATCAATCGCATGTCGCCTGTAAGCCACTTAGGTTTGGGATGTTGCTGCACACGAGAGGTTCGAAATGGTGCATGTTTATCATATACTTTTATAAACAAGTTGTACCATAAATCAAATGCTTCGTCGGGGTCAGTATAATTATAAATCATTGACAAATTTGAGTTCCGAAAGGTATGAATCTTGATCAAGTTTTGAAAATAACCTATATGTTATAAATTTATGTTTTCGTTTTGGGATTCTAACCCCTTTTTTCGACCACGTGAGGCACACTGGAAAATGATCGCAGCTAAAACTTGGAACTGATAACGACGCAAAAAGGTATTTTACAGGAGCAAGTGAGATTTTACAATAACGTGTTTGATAAAAATGGGAATTTTGTTGAGGAGGATGCTGAAAGTAAAGTTCTTAATTTAAATATTCCTCAGTTAAATGACGAACACAAATATGTTTTGGAAACTGATTTTACCGTGTTAGAAATCGGCAGGGCGCTGTATCTATTAAAAAATGGTTCGTCACCAGGATTGACTACAAGTTTCATGAAATTTTTTTGGCCTAAAGTAAAAATTATGGTGGTTAATTCCCTTCAAAATGCATTTAGAGTCGGTGAATTGTCAGATACTCAGAAAAGAGCAGTTATCACGTTAATTCATAAGGGTAAAGATTTGCCGAGAGATAGCCTTAAGAATTGGAGACCTATATCTGTAACCAATACAGATTATAAAATGCTGGCAAAATGTTTATCGCAGCGCTTATCTGGTGTTATTTCTGACCTCGTGTCGGAAGATCAGACAGGATTTATTAAGGGAAGAAAGGCAAGTAACTTGATTAGATTAATCGATGATGTCATTAATTACGCAAATGAAAGAAATCAACCCGGTATATTACTTGCCCTTGACTACGCCCGAGCCTACGATTCCATCTCAAAAGACTATGTGGTCTGGTCCTTTACAAAATTTGGTTTTGGCGAAAAATTTGTGAAATGGATTAAAGTTCTAATGACAAACACCACGAGCTGCATAAATTATATGGGCTGGATTTCGGAAGAAATAAGTGTGAATTCCGGAATCCGTCAGGGATGTCCCCTCTCACCTTTGGCCTTCGTGCTTGCTGTAGAATTATTAGCAATCAAAATCCGAAGTCACCCCAATATTAAAGGATTTGCCTTACCAGATGTAGATTTTGCAGAACAAACATCGCGTATCCTGAAACTGGCTATGTACGCCGATGATATAACTGTTTTACTTCAAGATAAAAACGACATGGAAATGGTTTTGGAAATCATTGATGATTTCTCCAATATATCTCGCTTAAAATTAAATAAAAGTAAAACGGAAGCAATGTGGTTGGGATCGCGTAAAAACTGTCAAGAGAAATATTGCGATATTAAATGGAATACCCAGGTTAAAATCATGGGAATTATTTTTAAAAATGACATCCCGGCCTCTGAAATTATGGAAAATTGGTCCAAAAGACTTGAAAAAGTTGAACAAATCATTTGCAGATGGTCAAGAAGGAATTTAAGTATAAGCGGCAAATTGTGTATTATTAAGTCCTTCTTAGTTTCACAATTTGTTTACGCTATGCAGGCGCTTCTTGCCATAATAATAAGGTAATTAATCACATTATTTTGATTGCAAAAATATGTATTAGTAAATATAAGTATGGTGATAGATACGATTTGAATAGTATATTGGAAAATGAAATGTACATTAGAAGATTGTGAGTACTGTATAAGTCGAGACGAGGTGAAGTTTGTTCATGGAACGTTTGATATTTTGAAAAAAAAAGAAAAAAAGTATACATTATAAATGATACCACCACCATCATTACCCACCCCCACCCCCCGCCTCTCTCTCTCTCTCTATCTCTCTCTCTCTTCCTCTCTCTTTCTCTCTCTCTCTCTCTCTCTCTCTCTCTCTCTCTCTCTCTCTCTCTCTCTCTATCTCTCTCTCTCTCTCTCTCGTCTATCTGTTATGTCTTAATGTTGTATATATATTTATACTTGCCATTTATGATACATGTTGAAGGATGAATGATGATACATTGTAGACGGATGCATGTTACTGATTAAAAGCCCCACAATGATGTGCTTGGCAAATACAAAACAAAAAAAACAAAAAAAACCAAACAAAAACCTTGGAACTGAGATTTCAATAATGTTAACTCGAGTTGACACACAGATATGGGCTCGTATTCTTGAAAAAGCTGCAAAATTGTGTCCTTTAAAGTCAAACTGTCGTTTAACTACCGCCCGGTATTTATTTTTACTGCTCAGTAATTATTTATTTCCCCCCGGTATTAATGTGTGTCTGGCGGAAGGTCGGCAGCTACCAGAATTGGTTATTTTTAGAATTGGAGATTCCTCATGCTTGCTCCTCTCTACAAACAATATTTCAACAAGATTTATTCTTGAAAAAGCTGCAACTCATATACTGGCCTGTAAAACTCAATAAGTCCGCCAACTGCTAAGTGTTATTTATGAAACACCGGTAAGTCCTTACCGGGTTGTCTCCGAGCTGTAAAGTTAGAGGACCCCTCCCCCTCCTGTAAAGTCGCTACCTGTCAGTAACTTCACCAACACTGTCCATTAAAACCGTCAAGTTCGAATAAATCTTGTTCAAATATTGTTCGTAGATTTATGTCCCTCATGGACACACATTGGTGTCATTTAAGCACCGATGCATTGCGGTCAAATACGAGCTTCTGCTCGCGAAAGATTTCAACCGATGCTCGATCATAACGGCGTGTTGCAAAAGCGTGCTTGCGTCTTGTTTAATGCATTACAGTGGCGAGAATTTGGTGTCTGATTCCGTAGCCGAACGGTTATCGAATTCGCCTGATGCGCGATTGAGTCGAGTTCGAATCGCCATCAGGCCTTACTTTTTTTTGTTTTACTCTTTGTCATTAATTTTGTTTGTTTTTGTTTATTTTCTTCGTGTGCAAAAGAGTACGTTGTAATATCAAAATTGATTTAAAAAAATTAAGTTTAGGCGAGAATGAGGTTTTTTTAAAAATTGATGGTTAACATGATATTACCGTTAACTACCTTGAATACGCCCACCCACCCTATGTACCAGTTTTGCCCAAAAGTGGGGGGTGGGCGTTTACTAGGTACTATACCCTTGGCAGGAGCGGGTCCTTAGCTAGAAAAACGATATTTTGGTCATTTGTCATAGAAGTGTTCAAAGGATGCGTTATTGCACAAAACTCCCCCCCCCCCCCCCCCCCACACACACACACACACTAACACTAACACTAACACACAAAATCAACCTCTTCAGATATCACTTCCCGCCAAAGATGAAGCTTTGAAGATGAAGACCATTGTTGGAGCAGTCCGCGGTACAAGCCATCAACAACTGTACGACGAGTCAGGCGTTATTTCACTTTAAGAGAGGCGTAAACGTCAAAAATCGATATTATTTCACAAGATTGTACACCGTAAGGTGCCAAACTACTTACTTGCGATATTGCCACCATTAATATCAATTAATAATCCATATCGCCAGCGCAGACCTTTAGATAGGAAAGTTCCATCGTTTAACACTGAATTATACAAAAACTCATTTCTCCCATCTACAACACAACTCTGGAATTCTTTACCAGACTACATAAAACTTAGTAAGTCCTTCAAGCACTTTTTGTCAAAAAACGATTTAAGTCTGCCGTGTTATTGGTATTCTGGAGATCGCATATCACAAACAATTCACTGTAAGCTCAGGCTATATATAAGTGATCTTAATAACGATCTAGTGAGACGACACGTTGCTACAGATGCATCTGTGACTGCGCATTTCCGTCCGAAACCGTAAAACACTTCCTATTAGATTGTCCAAATTATCGCGAAGCACGTCAAGAAACCATACATACCCTCCCTAACCACAGTATTCACCTCCCCCACCTTCTAAATGGAGACAGACAGTATTCTCTAGATTTGAACAGGAACATTTTGTCAAGAGTACACTCGTTCATTGAACGTTCAGGCCGCTTTGGGCAAACCAGAATCAATGCTCCACAAGCCGGACAACAACTTTAATTTCTGCACAACTCCTACCCATCCCTCTTCTTTTTATTCCTTTTCTTCCCCTCCTTCCTTCCTCTTACTGTCTTTCTTTATAATGATTATGCAACGTTTATTATGTTATGATAATTTTGGATGATTAATGAGATGAGGATGATTATAATGATGATGCTTTGGATTTCCAATTTGGTTTATTTAGACAAATTGTTCAGCCGTTACCGCCTTACGTTATTATAGCCATGCAGGAACACCACTATTAGCTTCTAGCTTGTTGCTGTTACCTGTGTCTTTTGTATACATGTCATGATTGTAACATTTGTTGAAATAAACTTATGTTTAAACCAAAGATGAAGCTTTCGTTTCTTCTTTTTCCTCCCAGTCCCAGTCAAAAATGTATTGCGATTCTCTAGCCACTTCAGAAACCTTTTTCTGTCCAACCCCCGAAGCATGTCTAAGGAAAGTAAACAATTGAAAAACAACAATAACAGCAGACTGAATAATCTTTATTCATTTTCCTTGTCTACTAGTCCACTGGTCGAAACTGGGGGGTGGGCGTTTACTAGGTACTAGGCCATGTACACCTGCATGCAACCGAGGTTTATAAAAAAAATAAAAATAAAATCTCCCCGTGTTTTTATTTCATTCAGTTTGTTTGGGTTGTTGCTATTGACTTTGAAACTGACATGCCGGCGAAAACGCCGGTAACGCGTGCGCAGAGAAGAGCAAGCATCGGGAATCTTCAATTCTAAAAATAACCAACTGGTAGCTGCCGACCTTCCGATAGACACACATGAATACCGGGGAAAAATAAATAATTACTGGGCAGTAAAAATAAATACTGGGCGGTAGTTAAACGACAGTTTGACGTTGAAGGACACAATGTTGCAGCTTTTTAGCCAGCGTGTCAGTTTCAAAGTCAATAGCAACTACCCAAACAAACTGAATGAAATAAAAACACAGGGAGACCCTTTTTATTTATTTTTTATTTTTTTGTTTTTAATCTCAGTTGCATGCAGGTGGCTGCTACCGCATTTTAGGTGGGGTTTTTTTTCTCTCTCACCTTTGTTTTTTTAAGCGGGAAGCATCCTTCTTCATGGTTATTTATTTAATTTTTTTAATCAAATGTTTACATGTTTAAGTTAACAAACTTTATTAATAAACTAATATCATCTTAACCAAAGATTTAAAAAAAAACATTGCAGCCTAAAACTTTTTTTTTAAATCAATTTTGCTATTATAACGTACTCTTTTGCACATGAAGAAAATAAACAAAAATAAACAAATGCCAAAGAATAAAAAAAAATTACGGGCAGATGGAGATTTGAACTCGACACAATCACGCATCAGGCGAACGAGAGAACCGTTGGACCACGGAATCAGTTGAAAATAATCGGACACTGTAATGCATTAAAGAAGACGCTAGCACGCTTTCACCACAAGCCGGTATGATCGAGCATCGGTTGAAATCTTTCGCGAGCGGTATCTCGTATTTGTCCGCAAAGCATTGGTGCTTAAATGACACCAATGTGTGTCCATGAGGGACATAAATCTACAAACAATATTTTAACAAGATTTATTCAAAATTGACGGTTTTAGAGGAGGGGGATGGGTCCTCCAACTTTTCAGCTCGGAGACACCCATGTAAGTCTTTCCCGGAGTTTCATGAATAACACTTAGCGGACTTATCGAGCGGAAGTGGTTTTACAGGCCGGTATATGAGTTGCAGCTGTTTCAAGAATACGAGCCCAGGTCTATAAGCGTAGATGAGGTAGCTGTAACTCTTGTTGGAATCGTTACTAACTGTTGTAAATTATGCAGGGATAACTTTTCCATCCAGCATTTGTTGGGTTTCACTAAATCAAGATTAAAATCCCCCAAAAGTATAATTTCTCTGGATTCAAGACTGACAGCGTCCATCATATCATCAAAATTATCGAACCAGTTAATATGTTCAGCTGGATTCCTGTAGCAGAAACCTATCAAGATTGGCGCTGATTTAGGCAATTTTAATTCTAGCCATATTGTTTCAACTGAATGCTGCTCTAAGTGATGAAGTCTATGAAATGATAAAGACTCGTGAATATAAACTAGCAAACCAGTTTCTCGTGTTGATGTAGGGTCTCGACGTACGACATTATATCCTTCAATCTTAACTTCCGCATCCGTGATGTTACTGTTTAATCTTGACTCAGAGAGACCAAAAATGTGAAAATATTTGCCTGAATTGAGTAGAACAGTTGCTACCTCATCCAGCTTATTTATGGCATGATTTATATTTAAATGCCCAATTCTGAGACCATCTTTCACGGGCCAGAAATTCATAGACATAGTCATAAAATAAACAAAACACAACAAAAATCATCTCTAGAAAGAATATTAGTAAGTATTATTTCGTAGAATAATAAAAAGTAAACCACACTAAACTACTAAAAACGCACGGTAAACGGAGGAGGGGAAAATGTATATTTATAAGAAAGTATAGAAGCCGATCGGCACTGAAAATGTGTCGTCAGGTGCCAGTCTTATCACTTCTCTGCGACAAACACTATTAACAGTAGAATTACAAGGAACTTAGTCGATAAATATCGACGGGGGCCGACTAATGGTTTAAATGTGAAATGTGTGTATAATAATGGGTGTGGGTCTGAAATGAAGTTAGGTAGTAGTTAACATTTGTTTTGAATAATTATTGGTATTTTGACATGTAAGCATTTGAATGTAAGTCTTAGGTACCATTGTACCCAGGAAGAGAGACCAGAGATAGGAGTAGGTTGCAATAGCCCAATAAACATGCCAGAACTGGGCCATTGCTGGCGTTTTGATGGCAATGCCAGTTGCCAGAACTACTGCCATCAAAGGCCCACTTATGGCCCAATGCTGGCATATTACCCGTATGCACATTGGCAAATTGATGGGCCATCACTGGCAAGCCAGCACTTTGCCAGCAAAAACCCATCATTTATTTGCTGGCTTTTTGATGGCTTGCCATCATTTTGCCAGCAATTTGCCAGCAATTTTCCAGCAAAAACCCATCATTTATTTGATGGCTTTTTGATGGCTTGCCATCATTTTGCCAGAATTTTGCCAGCAAAAACCCATCATTTATTTGATGGCTTTTTGATGGCTTGCCATCATTTTGCCAGAATTTTGCCAGCAAAAACCCATCATTTATTTGATGGCTTATTGATGGCTTGCCATCAAAAACCCAGCATTTCGCCAGCATTTTGCCAGCATTTTGCAGGTTTTTAGTTCCATATAAAAAAAACTTTTTTCCATATATTTTCCGTTAATGGCCCTTTACCTGCTGAAATTACCGGGCCAGTTGTGGCCCGGCAAAATGCCATATTTCTGTCTTTACCATTGCCAGCAAAATGCCAATAAGTTGCAGGAAATATACCAATACCACTGATTCGGATAGAATGACGGCTCTATTCATGTACTCGATCTGCACAGTCTTGTTAGCCCATAGATGGTTGTTAGAAGTCTATAAATATGCTTTGTTTTGTCATTTTTTACTGTGAATGTAATAACAATAACAAAACACAGCACATCAATGGACTTTTTAACCCATGCTGGCGGCAAGACGTGCGCAAATAAAGCAAAGGGCAATGCTGTCAAGCTGTACATTAGCAATATGCATATGCGTAATTATCAAATTCATCAGTAAAATGCAATTGAAATGCTAATCACATTTGTCGTGTAACTTATCTGGCAAGTAAAGGCAGTGGTTTTGACAGAATATCGTCATCAACGCAGTTATAGCGGGCACAACAACAATACAGTAATATATATTAAAAACAAAACAAATGAAAAGCTTCCAAACAGCAACGACTCATTACCGAAACATTACAGAAACGTACGCTTTGTTTTCAGTTGCTCACTGTTTTATTTTATTTGTACAGCGTTCTAAATTTCACACTCGAGACATGATGACCAAAGGCAGGAATGTTTCTTGTTCACTTCCCAGTAAACCTCCGTAGGATTGTCTTGATTCTGTCATTTCTCTGTTCGCATCCGCAACGTTGAGATAACGCTTCTTTTCTTTGTCCTGACGTCGTAGCCTACGGTAAGCCATTGAAACTCTCAAGTCCTCCTGCCGTTCACCTCTTGAAACATGAAAGCAAACGAGTTTTGTTGGTTTTAATTCATTATTCCATATCACACACACACACACACACACACACACACACACACACACACACACACACACACACACACACACACACACACACACACACACACACCAAACGCAAGCATACACGCAGGCATGCAAGCAAACAGCACACGCACGCACGCACGCACGCTCACACACACACACGCGCACACACACACGCACACACACACACACACACACACACACACACACACACACACACACACACACACAGAGGCATTCTCACAGAGAGGACGACTTCTTGTAATCTATCATATTTTCTGAACTGACTAAAATGCCAAGCAGAAGTAAGGGGTCAACAGGAATATGTATTTTGATCTAACCTGCGAAGCTTACGTTGTCTCGGACAGCTCTCTTGCGTTTCTCTCAGGAACTGAGACCCAGGCGAGCTGCATCTTATCCAGTTGGGCAGTCAGACACTTGCACAAATCTTTGTCCTGGAGTGAATAGACACATACTCAATGTCAACATTCACAAGATGCAATTTGTTTGGTTACAAGTAAGCTTATGGTAATGCCTATGGTGCTTTTCTTTTGACAGAGACAAAACAAACTCAATCACACAAAGAAAGGAAAAAGGCACACACACACACACACACACACACACACACACACACACACACACACACACACACACACAACCGCGCGCGCGGGCGCACACACACACACACACACACACACACACACACACAACCGCGCACGCGGGCACACACACACACACACACACACACACGCGCGCGCGCGCGCAGATTCTTTCTTGCAGAGAGGACGACTTCTTAAAGTCTATTATATTTTGCGAACTGACTCAAACGTCCAGCAGAAGAAAGTTGAAAAAAAGACCGACAACGGAGGAAAAGAACAAGAAGATACTAGATCTAACGCCGTTGCGACGACCTGCTCACACAACTGTTTGTGAAACTCACCACGCTTGCTTCTAGCCGGAGGAGATTGGACGCGTACTGAAATTGAAGAAGGTGCTTTGGAAATTTCTTGAAGTTGAATGCAAAACAAATAACCGGACATCTGCAGAACCACCGCGGGCCGGATTTAGTTGACAATGCGTCATCATCACGAGTGACGTCAAGATATTTCGACATTTGTTTGTACATTACGTCACTCCAAGAGAGAAAGTCATACCGCTGTGCTGTCGCAGATCTTCTTGCCAGCAATAATCCAGCATTGGCCCACTGCTGGCGTGCCAGCAAAAACCCACCTATAATTGCCAGCAAATCGCCACCTATGGCCCAATGCTGGCAAACAAGCACTGGGCCATCAATGGCGTGCCAACAGTGGGCCAATTAAGGCATTTTACTGGCCGACAATATTACTGGAATGCCAGAGATGGGCCAGTGATGGCAAGCCATAACTGGGCCTTTGTTGGCAAACCATAATTGGCCCAGTGTTGGTTTTTTTATGGCCAGCTTTACCAAACTTGCCAGCAAAAAGCCAGCAATGGCCCAGTTCTGGCATGTTTATTGGGAGCTTGTGTGGTCTTTGAGTTTTGTTTTTGGAAAGATATTGTAAAAGAAAAAGAAGACAATTACAGTAATGCAATATCTATTGTGAAAACCAACGATTGTACAAAGAACATGTGAAGCAACATTATGTCTATGATGGTGTGAAGAAAATTAGTTATGATTTATACTATCATTATTTAGACTTGAGACTGACAGTGTTGTGACGAGCGTTGGCTAATGGTAACGAGTACAAATGTGTGTAGTTGTGGTGTGTGTGTGTGCGTGTGTTTGCGCGTTGGTTTGGATTATGGGTGTAATTTGTAAAACATAGGTGACAGTAATAATGGAGTTCACATCAGTGAGGTTAGTTTGAAATGGAACACACGCACGTTTTTGAAAAAAACATATGAAATTTTGAACCATGAGATCTTTATTAAATGATAAACTGAAAGCAATTATTAATTTGGTTTGAAAAGCTTGACTTACTATGTTAAATAGTGGATTGAAGGCTGAGAACGTCATTTACAAATTACATCTGAGATAGGGAGGGCGGGTGGGGGAAGTGCTGAAAGTGTGGATGAGAATAAAAAAAAAATGCTGAGTGACAACAGGGAGGTTAAAGGATGCACTTTTTTCTGGCGTTCATTAATTATTCCTATTGTTTACATGTGCCAATAATGTTATAAAACTGTACCTAAGGGGACATAATAACGATTGGCTGTAGCTTTCGAACACAGAACAAATTATTTCAGTATTGCAAAGTGGTTTTGATAGTGTCGAATGTAAACAGAACAGTCTCAAAGTGAAAGTGGATGTTTCCCGGAAATTGCGAAGTTAACAAGAATACCGGCAGAAAAGCGCGCTTTCCTGCTTAGCACAATACGCTACCGCACTAATCTGGCGTGTCAATATCACTACGTTTTGGACGTGGAAGGTGAGCGATTTCCTTCCGCCCTCAGCTAATTCAAGAAATCACCCCCCTCCTAGGTATGTTGCGACCCATCTCGTCATCCGCGCTTTTCCGGAAATGACCTGCGCTTTGTTGGAATTCCAACAATGGCCGCCATTGTAGGAATTGCAACTTTGCGCTACGCGATTCTAGAAATGTACCGCGCGCATAGTGAGAATTCTGCTCTTTCTTAGAATGCGATGTAAAAGGATACAAGTCATGAGGGTCAATGATGATCCTTGTGTTTTAAAGTGATCAATGCTTAGTCTTGAAAAAGCAGATGCATTGTATAACGCACCAAACCAACCGAATTACAAAAAGCAAAAACACTTTTGATAACTTCGGCGGGCTGTAACAACACAGTTCAACGACCCATCCCACTCGACCAAAACGCACCAATTTTACGTAATTTTTAACGTTTCAGATCTTACATTTTACAACAACAAAAACACAACAATTAAGAGTGTTCCGATATAACTTTTCACTGGTAACTATCGATTGTAATAATTTTTTACTCAGTCTTAACTGGTTATATATTAAACTCACAGTTTCTCTGGGCTGCAGAGACAGCATTACATCCCTTTATTGAGTAGGCTCTTGTCACTGCATGCATGGTAACCTAGGCTCTTGAAACGTAATGTGCAAGTCTGTGCGCTATATTGACGTGATTGATTGTTGCAAAATGTTGATTCAAATTAAAGATGATTTCAGCCTGTTGTAACAAACTAACACTCTACTCTGAGAAAAAAAATCATTGTGTTCAAAATAGATCGAGACAGCAGCAACAAGCTAGCTGCATGCGCTGAGTGTCACTGAGATAATTGTTACACAGTGTACCCCCACACCCCCAATTCAAGACTTCCCCTGTATAAGACCTTGGTTTTTCATATACCTTATTCATGACCTGTGAAAAGGGTATACTTTTTTGTGCCAGTCGAAGGGTTGCCATTTCTAGAACGAGGCAGCTCGTTTCCGGAAATGCGGCGCTTTGTTGGAAATCAAATGAGGTTTCGGGAAATCCCGATTATTCCAACTCTGCCCCGGATTCTTACTTTGCGCCCAACAGGTACACGTGCACTCAAGTTAACCTCTGCTTTGACCTGTGTGCCAAGAGTCAGATGAGAGAGAGAGAAAGCGAGAGAGAGAGAGAGAGAGAGAGAGAGAGACACACACACACTGTCACACACACACACACATAGACAGAGACAGACATAGAAAGACAGAAGCGGAGAGACTCAGAGGGAGACACAGACAAAGACAACATACAGAGAGAGAGAGAGAGAGAGAGAGAGAGAGAGAGAGAGAGAGAGAGAGAGAGAGAGAGAGAGAGAGAGAGAGAGAAAATGTAACTGATCTCGTGAGAACGGTTGAGGCCTTGCAAGGTTTTGACGGCAACAATAATTATTGTAGTTCTCTAAGACTTTATTTCTGTTTGATTTGTAATATGTTGGGAAGACATATTTATCAATTGATCAACAAAATACAACATAATACAAAACGACACAACATTGTTAAAATCATTATTGGCCAACGTTGAACGTTTACGAAGGCCTCAATCTTCCCGCGCCGTAGACCAGATTAATAGGTGCTTGATTTTGGTATTTTGATTTACATAACATTAAACCTTTCTTGGGGTTCATGGTCATGGCAACAGCCATATTAATATTATATGATGTATAATTTTATATTTCAGCATATGTGAATTACATGTCATCATACCAAACTGTCATACATTTGTATTCCTACATTATTCTGATTGATCACAACCAAACCTACTATCATTGGACACATCCAAATGCAAGCGCCTGTTTTTGACAACTTATATTTTTAGATCAGTGCAACTTGCTTGGATCTCTTGTTTGGCCTGTAGGTAAAATGTACAATGTATTTTCTGATTTGTGCACAAAAGCTTTTCTTTTTCTTCTTCTTTTTTTTAACATAACAATGTTTAATGTCACTGTATGTTTGAAAGACCATGGTCAAATTTGTAAAACAAATGTTAAATTAGAAAATAAATAACATTTTGGTTCATGATTTTTCCTACACCTGTGCTGAAAATAAGACATAAAAATGTTGGTATATAAGTCACTCAAATGCAGAGTAGTATGAATGGTTTGAGTTTGTTGCGGTTAACCCTGCACAGTTCGGCCTATGATGTTTTTGTTGAACAATTTTGCCTTCCCCCCTCCCATAGGGTGACGTATTTCACAACTTCCTGTGTTACACAAACTCAGTGATGACCAATTTTGCCTTCACACCTCCCATAGGGTGACGGATTTCACAACTTTCTACTGATGAACAATGTTGCCTTCACATCTCCCATAGGTTGACGGATGTCACAACTTCCTGTGTACACAAACTGATGACGTATTTCACAACAAAATGGCGCTGCCCATGGTCAACCTCGAAACTATCCGTATAAAGGGGGGCCTCCTGGCCCCCATAATGAACGCCAGAAGGAAGTCTGTTCAGATGAACGCGATGTAAGCAGAGACTAGATATCGTTAGCACAACGAAGTGTCACCAGGATTCTTTAAAAAAACAAAAGCACCAGCAGAAGATTTCAAGGTTTGTCAATGACACTTTTTCGTTGAGTGAACACACAATAAATCAAATGCCAGCTTCGACCACATACACACACACCCACACACATACACACACACATACACACACACACACACACACACACACACACACACACACACACACACACACACACTCTAAGAGGAGTCGCTATGTTGGTTGTGAGGTAGTTTGTGATAGTAGTTTCGAGACACTGTTCAATACTAGTAAGGCACAGAAAACTGCTGTTGCAAACAGCAAGCCTGCATGTAGCTAAGGTAAGCCTGCATTACAGTTGGGTGGACAGGAGGCGCTGAACAGGGTCACTGTCGTAAGGAGCACCAGACATGGGAGCGGGAAAGTGGCGATCAGCTGGACCGTGATCACCCACAGGATAGCTGTCCTCTCGAGGATGTGCGTACCTCCTGGGGTCAACGGCGGCCAGGTAGATTGGCTCCTCAAAAGAAACCCCGGGATTTGGAAGGCTAGGGAAGGCACCTGGGGGTGGCGCCACGTGGACATTGGTGGGCGGTGGTGACTGCTGATTCGTAGCGTAGAAGAAAGGAGGCACAGGAGGCTGAGGAGACCTGTCATGTGGCAAGGTTGGGGTTTGGGATATGAGTAGTGTTGTGACTACTGCTGGGATAACGGAAGGAAATCAGAGTCATAATGGGGGGATGAGAAGGTTTTCGGGTTGGCGGACGGATGGGCGGGTCGCTTTATGGAGGAGTGTTGGAGGGCGAAGTGTCCTCGTCCTTAGAGTGGACAGGTCGCCTTACGTAGAGAGAGAGAGACTGAGACGCTTTGACGCTTTGACACTTTATTGTCATTAGCTAATAAAAGCCTTATAGACAAGGTAAAACAACAATTTCTGCATCATTCATAAAAGGGGTAAAAGGACGAATGAACAAATCTTGATAACAACAAAAACATAGCAAACTAGTTTATGAGTACGAGCAAAAAACCAAAAAACACACCGACACGAAAGCCATAGGTAAACAATAATATCCAAGACTAAGCAAGGTATAGTTTGTACACACAAAGGAAAATACTGATCCAATTGTTCAGTCTAGAACAGTTAACACACACTCATAAAACCAATCAATCTGCAGACCACACATATATATTTAAAACCAATAAACCACTAGTCGGCGTTACCCTTGCGTGACTAGTAGGGGAACATGTCTAAATACATATCTATACAAAAACAACAATGGCTGCAGACGAACAAACAAACACACACACACACACACACACACACACACACACACACACACACACACACACATACGCTTATATAGACTACACCCGCACACGTGTAAATCCACGCGTATACATGTACACGCAACCCGAATTAAATGAGAAGACCATCCAGTCCAACATTTGCGTACGTAAAAATTACATTATATACATCATTTCAGCTTGACTCATCTAGTTTCTTTTTGCGCATGTTTAGTGCCTTAGAAATAAATTGTGCAGTTGCTTCGAGTACACTTTCTTCATCCAGGGCTAGGATACGGGTTACATCTTCCATTGAGGCTGGTTTAGAACAACTGTTTAACACGTTACACTTTGCACGGATATCAGCATAGGCTGCACAGTGGAAAAGAAAGTGTACCTCGTCATCACAGCCTCCATCACACACCGGGCATGCACTGTCGCGTGCCTGTTGTATTAAAAACCACTGAGCATTGCTTCCCAGCCCACAGGCTCTTAACCGAAATCTAGCAAGCGCATCTCTTTTCCATTTGTTTGCTATACATAATATGTACTTCTCATGCTAAAAAAACGCTTTTAAAAGAATAAAACCATTGATACTTCTCGTTTGTCTCCATTTCCCAATGCCAGTTTTGTTTATACATACAAATCAGTCGATCTTTAAACTGGGAAACAAAACCTTTATCGTAGCCAGCCCCTTGGCACAGCCAAACAATGCCAAACCCGTTTTCAGTTAACACCTTCTTAACTTTGGAAACCCAGTTGTGCTTGCCAGATTCATGTTGCAAAAGGAGCATTTCATAGGTCTGTTTACAAATTCTGGTTTGCGGAAGTCTTGTTAACTTTAGCCAATATTTCACACATTTGACAACAGTTCTTATGAAAAGTGGGTATCTGCCTATTTCCCCGTACGCCATTGTATTTGAGGAATGCAGCGGAACATTTAAAAACCTTTTGATAGCAAAAGTGTGAACTTGCTCAATTGGCTTGACGCCCTCTAGCCCCCAAACTTCGGCTGCGTATGTTAAAATGGGTTCTACCTGCACATCAAACATCTTCCAAAACACCAATGGATCAGCAACATTCAGTTTTCTCATTGTTCTCTGTATCTCAATGACTGCTTTCTTTCCCTTTCTGGACATCTCACTCAAAGCAACATTTACACTCAGTTTTGTAGTAAACAACAAGCCGAGGTATTTGTACGAGTTGGTTACTCGGACTGCCTCGCCACCATAGGACCATTTCTCGTGGGCTGCAAGGTGGCCTCCCATACGGAACACCATGACATCAGTTTTATCCAAGTTAACTGATAAGCACAGGCGATCTGCTTCTCTTTTTAAATTGTTCAGTTGGTTTTGTAAACCTATGACAGAATTAGACATCAAACAACATCGTCAGCGAAAAGTAGCAAGAATATCTCCGTCGCACCAGGTATCAACTGTATACCATGTCTTCCCTTACAGGACACTTCTGTTGCCAGTTCATTAATAAAGAAGGAGAACATCAAAGGGCTCAATAAACA